>NC_136509.1:73717933-73725433 GCF_053919585.1 Euprymna scolopes
TCATGGCCATTTGCATATGCATACGGTGTCTGCAAGATGGATCCCCAGGTCGCTCACATCATTCCAGGAGCGAGAACATGCCGAGAGCTCGAGGATGAATTTGGAGATGTGCCAAGAAGATGAGTCAAAGTTTTTCAAAAGACTGATTGCACAGGATGAAACCTGGGCCCATCACTATGATCCAGAGACCAAAGCCCAGTAAATGCAGTGGAAGCACTTGGACTCACCACCTCCAAAGAAGAAAAGCGTGCAGCCCTCTGCTGGCAAGGTCATGCTCACAGTCTTCTGGGACCAGGACAGAGTAGTGATGGCAGATTTCCTGGCAAAGGGTACCACAATAGGAGCCTATTACGCTTCACTTTTGAGAAATTAATGAAGCTATCAAAATCAAGAGGCGGGGCAAGATCAGCAAAGGTACCTTTCTCCTGCAGGATAACGCTCCGGGCCACAACTCGCATGTCGCCGGATCAGAAGCACGGACGTGTGGTTATGAAATCATTCCCCATCCTCCCTACTCTCCTGACCTTGCACCCTCTGACTTTCACCTCTTCCTAGCTATGAAGTTGTTTTTGAAAGGAAAGTGTTTCCCAGATGATGCAGCCTTGATTTCTGAAATGACGTTGTGGTTGGACGACCAACCTGGGGTATTCTACAAAAACGGTCTCCATAGCTGCATCAAACGATGGGAGAAATGCATAACTCTGGATGGTTCCTATGTATGGACAGACTAATAACTGTGCCAGGTTTCGTTGCTCTACTGCTATGGGAAGTGGGTCAGGGGCATTACTTATTGCACGCCCCATCTAAGCATATTTTACGATCGGGCAACACCGGGCGTCATGCTAGTTTAATTATAAAAAAAAACAAAAAAAAAAACAGTATTTCAAAGGTAAGTTCTGAACATTCCTATATCTTACATCTGATTTTGTGCATTCTATGTATAAATCCATATCATGAAGAGTTGATAGCTACCATATATGAAACTGCCGGCCTTCCATATAACTTTGTCATGACCTATGACCCAAAGAGGACAAAAGGTCTATTAAGTGACAGCTCCATAAAATTACAAGAGTGACATATATCGTAATAAAAGGGCAGAGGAGAAGCAGATTCCATTAAAGACTTCAGCTACCATCGGTTTCCAGAGTTACCGACTATCATATTATTAATGGCGTCCAACGAGTTGGGCAATCAGATTAAGTAGCTTCAAGCCCCAATCATTAGTTTGGGACATAATGATCTCAAATAAGCTTGGGTTCCTTTATTTGACGGCATATCTACCCGTATTTTTTTTGGGGGGGGTTAGTGTTATTTAATGTTGAATTTAGTTATTTTGGTAAAGGTTTTTTATACTTCAAGTTTACAATTTTAAATGTTTATTTCTGATATTTGGTAAAGTTGTTTTACTTTACGGCATATCAACCATTTTTTCAGGTTGTTTAATGTTGAATTTAGTAATGTTGGTAAAAACGTTCTTCACGCTTCAAGTACTTTATATCGTTAAATATTTTTTCATAATGTCTGATTTGGTTGTTTTTTGTTTTTTTTTACAGTATATCGATCTCGTTCGGTGTATTTAATGCTGGATCGAGTAATTTTGGAAAAAAAGTATTATATGTTTCAAGTTTTTCATATCTTCAAATATTTATTCATAATCGGTGGTTGGTTGCTTTACAAGGATATATATATATATATATATATATATATATATATATATACAGAGTTCTTTAGTGAATTATTAATAAATAGCGATATTTACAACTAGAAATAAAATAGGTGTAAGGCTCCCCAAATTCGTACTAGACTTATCTGTAAGGACCCCTGGCATAGTGGTTAGAATACTTAGAAAAATCAATTGTAATAGTGATATTATTTTGTTTAATTGTTAGTGTGGTTTAATTCTTGGTGTGGACGACCAGAAAATAAAATTGCGAATTACTTGGGACCTCTATCCAGTCATGGCTGACGGAATGAGAACATGCTACCCCCGTGAAGTAAATAAAGCGTTCCGTTCGAAATTCTGTTGAAATTCCTGAGTTCAACAGAAACATTCCCGAGTTCGACAAGATACACCTGAAGAAGATCGGAGGTTACATTGACTGAAACGTTTTGAAAATGACACTGAAGATGGGACCAGTAGTCTGAAGAATCCGAATAATACGAGAAGTATCGGTAAATTATAAATATGGATGTCGAAAACTCTGCTCCATTTCCATGGGATACCGCAAGTAATACTTAGAGTTGCTCTTTCAGATGTATTCATTTTGAAACAAACAAAAAAAAAACAATTTCCAAAACATATTGCTTCATTATTTTCATTATACTAGCTACAAAATATAATGTTCCGATTAAGTTTGGAGACAGCATGACATCGCAAAAGAGATTTCAATACCAAAGTTTGATCGTCAATTAATTTCTGGCACGATTTCTTCTTCAGGCCAGTGTAAACATGGGCGATGCATGTTTTGTTAGAGCAAGTGAATGGAAGACGGTGCAGTTGTTAGATGCCCGACCAAGAGAAGTGGGGGGGGGAAGAGAACTGTAAATATCTCTGTATAACATAGCGTGTATGTGCATAGAGGGGTAAAAGGACTATAAAAAAAGAAAAAGAGAAAGATCACAGGAGAGATGAGATAACGTTCGAGATTTCATGAGGGACATGTCGAACATTCTGGATCACATGGCTGACGTCACGGCTGTATCAATGAGGAATTAAATGTTGTTGCTACAAAGAACAAGTGAGTTGGAGTTGTTTTCTCTTCTTTGTGTTGGTCTCCTATGTTACTGAAACTGAACACAATATGTGTTGGTTCCCGGACAATGTTGTATCTGGCCAGAGTCAGATCATACAAGAGATTTTTTGGTTCGTAAAAATAGGTGCCTAATTTAATGGTAAAGGCATACTGGGATCGGCCTTTGTTGGAAAATTATTTGCCTAGATGAACCCCATGGATCAAGATCGTCGTTTAGGATGGTCTCCATTTATGGGGTTTTATCTTTAGTGAATGGCTGCTCTATACGGCTGAACAATGACCACCAACAAAAGGTCAGAATCAGTCAATCATGCAAAGACCCCAGAAGAAGAGAAGAAGGAAAAGGAGCAAGGGTAGGAGGAAGTTGAACGTTTAAGCGAAGACAGTTGGTTTTCCAGAGAGCTGCCGGGCAGTTGACTTTCAATGGTTTTGAAGAACAGAGAATCAGTTGTGTCAAATTGGACTCATATTTTGTGATATCATATTATATGATAAAAAAGGAAAGCATCTCATCTTTGCAACTAAATCTATGGAAACACTTAAAAGGTCGGCAATGATTCAGATCTTTCTGATTCTCTCTCTTCTGATCCCGAGCACATAATGCAATGGGGGAAAAGTGACTGATTAATTTTAATGCATCAAAAACCAAGCTTCTCTATTTCATCATAATCGTTCTACCCCCCATCTGGAACTAACTTAAATGAACGCCTCTCGTCGTCACCATGTCTCGATAAGCTTCTGGGACTGACGTTCACTCCTGCTCTGAAATGGAACACATACACCCAATCTGTTGCCAATATTGTTGGAAAAATAGTTGGACCATTGTACCGCTCCAGTAGATATCTCACTGTTGCTGCAATCCTCTATCTGTTTAAGAGCCAGCTCGCTCTAAAATGGAATACTGTTGACACATCTGGGCAAGAGCTGCTTGGCGTACTCTATCTTGCCTTAATAGAGTTCAAAACCAGCTTCGAAACCAAGAATGTGATGCTCTTTTCTTTTCCATGCAATCTCTTTCCCACAGTTGCGAACCTGGCTCCGCTCAATCATTATTTTCATATCAAGTACTCGTCTGAGCCCTAATCTATGCCTCCTTTTCCAAATTTTCACAAAAACACTCAACTAGCTACAACCACTATCAACAATTTCCCCTACTCTCTATCTGTGCCTAAATCTAAACACAGATTCCATGAACTATGCTTCTTTCCTTGAACTACCCACTTGTGGAACATTATGCCACTGGCCTGCTTCCCAGCTGATTGCAATATGGTAGCCTTCAAGTCCAATGTAAACAAGTTCTTGTTGAACCGTCTCCTTAATTAATCCAAGCTCTACTCAATCTACACCATTAACGATTACTACACCACCACTTTACGTTCATTAACTCTTATGCTCAAGTAGCCTCCCCTTGTTAAAAAAAAAATCGTGTCACTTATCGAAAATAATAAACGTTATTATTGTTTACAAATTGGTCTGGGTATGCAAATTCTTTGTGACAGTGCTTACTTGATCGACAGTTACAAAAACAAGTGTTTTTTTGTTGTTTTTTTACTTAGAGTGGTATCAGTTATCACAGCCCGAAGGACTCTTTAGGATTAGGTTTAATAAGTGTTAAGTAGAGGTGAGGCAATATGATCAGTAATGGTGGAATTTGGGTAGAGCTAGATAACAGGAACTTATTTACGTTAGATTTGAAAATGACCACGTTGGAGTCAGCCTGGAAGCAGCCACACGGTATTGTGTTCTACAAACAGACAATTCTAGAAGAGAAATTCTGTTCATAGAATTTTGTTCGGTTATAGGTACAGATACAGAGTGAGGAAGTTTTTACGGTTACTGTGGCTAAAGGAGTATTGGTTATGAACGTTTTATGGTGGGGTGGGGTCATAAACTGGAGGTCAATGGAGCACCTACCATAAAAGTAACGTCTCTTTTCTAAGAAAGAGGAAGTAAGAAGGTGAATAGATCATCACTCACTAAATTTCGAAGAGAGTTTTGTACCTTGTCAAGATTGGAAAGGGTACTCTTAAAAAAGCCAGATATGGCATTGTGACAACAGTACTCAATCTTAGAACGTAGTTTACTCTTGTCACGGGGGTGAGATACTTTCTGGAGGGGTAAAATGAGTCAACGGTTTTTTTGAATGATTTTGGCAATAGATCTGATCTAAGTCTTTCATTTCAAGTCAGGTGTAAAGATCAGTCCAAGAAGTGTGTCAAAGTAGAGTGCTTCTCCAAAATGAAGGCCATTTATTTAAACTGGGATCAAGAGGGGATATGAGTGTTGGTGGTGATAAAAGTATGGTTTTGGATGCATGTTTTTACCCCATTGTACCACATGCTCCAGGTCAAAGGAGAGAAAATCAGACAAGATCCTGGTCTTTGTCTTTGAAGATGGTAGTATTGCATAGATGTTGAGGAATGATCATAGAATATGATTTAGAAGATCATTAATGAAGACCAGGAAGACAGTTGGTACCAGGATGCATCTCTGAGGCATGCCAACATTAATAACATGAGCTTCAGATTTCTGCCATCAACGACTACTTTAATAAATAAATAATTTTATGGGTGATATGACATTTTAAAAAAATTGTATTACAATTTCACCCCAAACAAGGTACATTGCCACTTTGATGTAGGGGGCTACTATCAGGGACATAATATACAGAAGTACTATGTAGAGTTGGGCAGCAAGATATCTATTCACATTACACTTGAACTCCTGCATGTCAGTACAGATGGGTAAGCAGAGACCCGGAAGGGAGTTCCACAGTCTAGCAGTCTTGGGGGGAAAACTACTGGAGTAGAAAGCTCTCTTAAATCTAAGGATCTCTACTGTGTAGGGGTGGGGTTTAGCTGCTTGTCGGGTTTGTTGGGGGTATTTACGACGAGGGGGTACAAATGCTTGCAATTCGTCAGAGTCGTCCATTAACCATTAAAATACTTGTGGAACAGGCAGAGGGATGCAACCTTTCGTTGATGGGACAGAGGCTGAATCTTAGATGACAGTTCAGGACCTATCAGGTTGGCGACTCTCTTTTGAACCTTGTCTAGGAGCGAGAAACTAGTAGCAGATGCACCAGCCCAAATATGACAACAATACTCCACATAGGCATCTTGAGTTGAAAGCTATATTTAGTTTCAGAACAGTTTCCGATGGTTAGATGATCTATACAAGTCCTGGAGGTGACTGGTTCTCAGTAGACAGTTCTTGAGTTAGAAGCCACAGAGCAAAAGATTCTTCCCGTGTTGACACGAAGAAAACATATGCGAAATTGCTACAGAAAAGGTTTAATTTTTATGGAGCAATTCTGGTTTCTGATGGGTTGGTAGCAGAACGTGAATCAATTTGATTCGTAAGTTCCTAGCAGCATCATTTAAAAATAGAATCTCCCGACTGTGTGGGATCATACTCCCATTATAGTTAAAAAATATTACAACAGAAGTAGGCCCAAATCCTATCAAATGACTTGGTTATATTGTTCTATTGTGGGGGCGGGGATGTTTATGTGTATATATATTTTTGTGTCTGTGGTGTCTATATAATTGTAATATGGCCATGACTGTCTGTCTTCTGTGTGTGCACATGTGTGTCTACAGTCATGGGTGTGGGTGTGCGTAACATATAAGATCTCAAGACACGTACCTTTTCTTGTTCTTGGTCGGTGCCACACTGTGACGATTCATGTCTGATTTTCAAAAAAACACTTTGCTTTATTGTTTGGAAAAGTCATTATTTGAATTCCATCGTTGACAGAGCCCCCTCGCATCGTTGAATCGATTCATATCTTTTTTCTTCTTCTTTCCCTTTTCCTCATCTTGAATCAAGAGTTTCTTATTAATTCTAGACTGCAGGCTGTCGAACTTGAACTGTCTAGCAAAACACATATGTGTCTCTAGTTATTTTAAAGTGTATGTGTAGGGCTGTAATCGCCGTTAACCGGCTTACACTCAAAATACACTCACTGACTTGTAGCGTGACCCCTTGCTGCATGCAGGTGTACACGTTGTCAAAGGAAGTCAATGGGTTCGATCGATGTCACCGGCAACCTTTTTGTCCCATTTGCACTCAACATGACACAAGCAAGTTGCGTTCAACTCAATACCACATTAACCGCATTATTGACACACAGCAATATCAAGAGCTATTGATCTAGAAACAAAGTATTCATCAACGAATTCACAGATATTGCATAATATTACCGTCAGCACACCAGGTGCTGATCTCTCAGAAAAGAAACCATACTGCATGTTGCTGAATAAATTGTTTTTGCTGAGGTGGTTGACAACTTCTTTATTTATCACAGACTCCAACAAACTACTCATGGTACACAGGAGACTGGTTGGTCTGTACTGAGATGCAGAAGACTGATTCCTGTATTTTTAACTGTAGACTGTCGAGGTTTTCTAAGGTGTTGGGAAGCATCTTCCGTCAGGTCAACAGTTAAATAATTTTGTAAGTATAGGAGTTAGTTCCGGTCGCTGTTTTAGCACTATGATTAGAATGCTATTGCTAATACAACATGGTAATCGGGAAATGACACTCTCATAAATATGTAAATAGAAGGTGAGTAGAAGAACGTAAAGGAAAAGAAAATATTAAATAAATAGTTTACATACATAAATGGACAAAGGAAGGAAAGTGGGTTTGGTAGAACGTGAGCGTATTGTAGTTCAATGACAATGACAATGCACAATTTTACTTGAGAATAGGCTGGTGACACAATTTTGGTAAAAGAACAATG
>NC_136509.1:73730433-73750433 GCF_053919585.1 Euprymna scolopes
ATGCCTAAAATGTAAAAAGATGCAAAAAGTAATGACTAAGATGTTAAAAAGATGCAAAAAGTAATGACTAAAATGTTAAAAAGATGCAAGAAGTAATGACTAAAATATTAAAAAGATGCAAAAAGTAATGACTAAAATGTAAAAAGATGCAAAAAGTAATGACTAAAATGTTAAAAAAACGCAAAAGTAATGACTAAAATGTTAAAAAGACGCAAAAGTAATGACTAAAATGTTAAAAAGTTGCAAAAAGTAATGACTAAAATGTAAAAAGATTCAAAAAGAAATGACTAAACTATTAAAAAGACGCAAAAAGTAATGACTGAAATATTAAAAAGACGCAAAAAGTAATGACTAAAATATTAAAAAATGGAAAACGTAATGACTAAAATGTCAAAATGGTGCAAAAAGTAATGACTTAAATGTAAAAAACATGCAAAAATCAATGACTAAAATATTAAAAAGATGCAAAAAGTAATGACTAAAATGTTAAAAAGATGCAAAAAGTAATGACTAAAATGTTAAGATAACTCAAAAAGTAATGACAAAAATGTTAAAAAGATTAAAAAACTAATGACTAAAATGTTAAATAGACGCAAAAAGTAATGACTAAAATGTAAAAAAAAAATGAAAAATGTAATGACTAAAATGTTTAAAAGATGCAAAAAGTAATGACTAACGTATTAAAAAGATGCAAAAAGTAATGACTAAAATGTTAAAAAGATTAAAAAAGTAATGACTAAAATGTTAAACAGACGCAAAAGTAATGACTTAAATGTTAAACAGACGCAACAAGTAATGACTAAAATGTTTAAAAGACGCAAAAGTAATGACTAAAATGTTAAAAAGATGCAAAAAGTAATGACTAAAATGTTTAAAAGATGCAAAAGTAATGACAAACATGTTAAAAAGATGCAAAAAGTAATGACTAAAATGTTAAAAATTATTAAAAAGTATTGACTAAAATGTTAAAAAAACGCAAAAGTAATGACTAAAATGTTTAAAAGATAAAAAAGTAATGACTAAAATGATAAAAAGATTCAAAAAATAATGACTAAAATGTTTAAAAGATTAAAAAAGTAATGACTAAAATGTTAAAAAGATGCAAAAAGTAATGACTAAAATGTTTAACAGACGCGAAAGTAATGACTAAAGTGTTAAAAAGATGCAAAAGGTAATGACTAAAATGTAAAAAAGATGCAAAAAGTACTGACTAAAATGTTTAAAAGATTCAAAAAGTAATGACTAAAATGTTTAAAAGATGCAAGAAGTAATGACTAAAATGTTAAGATAACTCAAAAAGTAATGACTAAAATGTTAAAAAGATGCAAAAGTAATGACTAAAATGTTAAAAAAATACAAAAAGTAATGACTAAAATGTTAAAAAGATGCAAAAGTAATGACTAAAATGTTAAAAAAATGCAAAAAGTAATGACTAAAATTTAAAAAAGACGCAAAAAGTAATGAATAAAATGTTAAAAAGATGCAAAAAGTAATGACTAAAATATTAAAAAGACGCAAAAAATAATGACTAAAATATTAAAAGATGCAAAAAGTAATGACTAAAATGTAAAAAAGATGCAAAAAGTAATGACTAAATGTTAAAAAGATGCAAAAAGTAATGACTAAAATATTAAAAAGATGCAAAAAGTAATGACTAAAATATTAAAAAGATGCAAAAAGTAATGACTAAAATATTAAAAAGATGCAAAAAGTAATGACTAAAATATTAAAAAGATGCAAAAAGTAATGACTAAAATGTAAAAAGATGCTAAAAGTAATGACTTAAATGTTAAAAAGACGCAAGAAGTAATGACTTAAATGTTAAAAAGATGCCAAAAGTAATGACTTAAATGTAAAAAGATCCAAAAAGTAATGACTAAAATGTGAAAAAGACGAAAAACAATGACTAAAATGTTAAAAAGATGCAAAAAGTAATTACTAAAATGTTAAGATAACGAAAAAAGTAATGACTAAAATGTTAAAAAAATGAAAAAGTAATGACTAAAATATTAAAAAGATGCAAAACATAATGACTAAAATGTTAAAAAGATGCAAAAAGTAATTACTAAAATGTTAAAAAGACGCAAAAGTAATGACTAAAATGTTAAAAAGATGCAAAAAGTAATGACTAAAATGTTAAAAAGATGCAAAAAGTAATGACTAAAATGTTAAAAAGATGCAAAAAGTAATGACTAAAATATTAAAAAGATGCAAAAAGTAATGACTAAAATGTTAAAAAGATGCAAAAAGTAATGACTAAAATGCTAAAAAGATTAAAAAAGTAATGACTAAAATATTAAAAAGATGCAAAACGAATGTCTCATAAATTAAAATGATGCAAAAAGGAATGCTGTACAAAATTTAAAAGACGCAAAAGGTAATGACGAAAATGTTAAAAAGGTGCGAAAAGGAATCCCCCACAAAAATAAAAAAAAGATGCAAAAAAATAATCTCTCACAAAATTAAAAAGATGCAAAAATAATGTTCACAATGTTTTAAAAATGCAAAAATAATGATAAAATGTTAAAAAGATTCAAAAAAGTAATTCCCACTCTGTAAAGAAAAAACAAATTAAAAAGCTGCAAAACGAAACAGATGCAAAAACTAATGCTAATCCGACAAAAAAGATAAATTAGGAACAAATAAGACTAAACAAACAACAACAAAAAAAACGAAAACGATAAAAAAGATGAAAAACAAAAAATATGTGCAAAAGTAACTTTGGCGGGAAATAAATAGAGAATTCACAGAAAGCATATGTTAAAAGATGAATTTCTCGTATAACAAGAAATGATTGCAAAGTGTTATTAATATTCTATGGCCTGCAGGAAACACTTGAATGTTTAACAAAACGAAAACGAAAAGTAATTTAATAAGAAAACAATTATTAAGGAAACATTTATTGCAGACAAATTTTATTATCAAAGCAATAAAAACAATTTTAAATGTCTAAGGAAATAGATATGATTAGAAAAAAAAACTTCTTTAAGTGACGATTACACTTCATCAAATGTTTTTAGAATACACTATCACCAAAAAAAGACAAGAATATACGCAACAGATAAGATGCTATGCTTATTTCTATCTCTGCTTATTATGTAAAAGCAACTTCGTGTATTGTCTTTGTGTTTAGGTTCGTTCCCTATGGACTCAAAAACGGCTGGGCCAATTTTTATGAAGTTTCACAGGAAGGTACTTTATGTGCCTGCCAGTGTTCCTAGATAGGCTTTGTATCGGAATATCTTCGATAAGTATCGATAATCGAAATATGAAAGAAGGAACAGGCGATTTTGACCAAAGCTAACACCATACACAGCCTAACATCACGTGCATTTGAGAAGATTTATTACCACACAAGTCGAAAAGTCCTACATGTAAAATCAACAGTGCTGTTTTGTTATGACAGGAGCGTGTTCAAAATGAATGTTTCTGTTTAAAGCATAATTGAACCATACTAGATTTTTTACATTTTAAACTTTAATTCAAGCCATTATCACCGTACAAGCAGTAAGGCCAGGTATATAAAATCAACAGAAGATTTTTTTGATTTAACAGGGGCACGTTCGAAATTAATGTTTCTGTTTAGAGCACAATTGAAACATGATATTTAACTGTTGGATTTTAAACTTTAATTCAAGCCATTGTATATAAAAATTATTTTATAAAATTAACAGTACGTTGGCACTGTGTACTGCAGATTACAATGTGAAACTTCCTCCCGGTACACCAAGATAAGTCCCGAACAAGAGCAGGTAATCAATCGATTTGATTGAACAATTAGCGATTTCATCGATATCGATCACAATAAAAATATTGAAGTGTGAAACGTTTGCTGATCCTCATTCAATCCCGAGTAATGTTGGGTCTCCCTGCTATTTATTACAAATGACAGTCTTCTGAAGATTGAAAGTTCAATCCCCTGTAAAGGCGATACTAAGAATATAATTAATATTTACTTAAGATTGGATGATTAGAGGTGGGTGCTTACGGAGTTTGAAGGTGAGCTTTGTCTGGGCGTACTTGTTGTAAATTACTATAAAAAGTGGTTGAGATCTTGAAGGGTTGATGATAATTAAGACAACACGATGGTATACTTTTTATATATTAGAATTCTACACTGGTATGTAGAGATTATGTTAACTAGTATACATTTCAGAAGCATTACATTATCACAAAGCATTTTTGCTTAACCCGACAAGCGACAAAATCCCACCCCTACATTGTAGAGATCCATAGATGCCGAACGGCTAGATTTTGGAATCCCTCCTGGTTTTCTGATTCCCCAGCTGTACTGTATAGTGCTTGAAGATATAGTTCCAAATAGCAGCCCCTTACATCCTAATGGCACTGTGCCTTGTTTGGGATGAATAAGAGCCCCCCCCCAAAATGTACATGTCGGGACGACCTGGCAACAAATAGAGATGAACCCAGTGCACCTTGAATTATTAATTCAAGTATTCAGAGGTCAGTTCCTAGACAGACAAAGAAGTAGGTATTGATGATTACATAAGAAATAATCACTTGTTCAAGAATAGAGACAGAGTCTCAAAGCAGTTTAAACAAAAAAAAAAAAAAAACAACGTACCTGACAACGTAGAGATCTAAGTAATTTTCCTTAAGACTGTCTATTTGTTAAGTAAGAAAGAAATTAATTTTAGTTATTTTTAGAAAGAATTAATTTTTGGTCTCTCTCCTCGTGAACGAACTTCTCTCTTTAATAAAACCTTTAAAACTACCCACAACTCTCCATTGCGTTTCCATACATGAGTTTATTCCCCTGAGCTAAATAGCCCCTAGACGATGCAACTGTACAGATGGAAGGCCACACACATGAAAAGCAACGACGAAAGAATGAAGACCAGACTATGCACGTATGTAAAAAATAACAACAACAAAAAACCTTGATTAATTTATAATCCACATGCGCACAAGTACCTGTTTGTCTTAAAAGACTGGAGTGTATTTACTATTCACAGAGGTTTCTTTTATTCTTTTGGTCGGGATTTCATTGGATATTTTGCTCCACTTTTCAAACGTTGAGTAGTAGTAGCAATGTAACCGTTCCATGTTAAAATCTTAACATAAAAGGAAACAGAAAAAGGAAAGCAGAAAAAAATTAACTTGCTGTTTCAGTTTCTAACAAAAGGCCTTTATTCCTCCTTCCCTGGCCGCATGTTATATCTTATCTTGGATGTGATCTCACCCACGTGTCTCAAACACATGCTTTTCTGAACCCACGTTTCTGCTGTGATGTCACATCGCACACGTGCACGATCATTTGCATACGTATTATGCCACTCTCTTACAGCAAAACAGCAACACCTTCTTTTGTACGACAAACCATGGACGTGTTTTAAGCATTTCCACCCTCAGTATTTTCTCCTGTATCCGAAAATACTCTATGCGATATACTAATATCTGTGGGTGAAGTTGCCAAGCTAATAAAAAACCTTGATTCCAGTAAAGCAACTGGCCCTAACGGCATTCCTATTATAGTGCTAAAAAAGCTTCAACCAGAACTAGCTGTTTAAGCGTTGTCTTAAGGAGAATTGCTTCCAAACACCCTGAAAAACCTCGTTAGTCTGCCCTGTATTTGAGAATCTAGATGATCAGTCATCTTTCTCTCAGTACAGACTAATAAGTCTCCTGTGCATCACGAGTAACGTACGGCACAAACATGTTGACACACCAGTTCTCGCTAGATCACCGAAATTAAGCAAAATTGAGCCTGGCCAGTACCAGATGGGTGACCATTTGGGAAGGGTAGGCGCCGGCACCCTCATCCTGTAAAAAAAGAACTCCCCACTAAAAAAAACATCTACAAAAGTTGTAGATGGCCTATGCCTCTCCAGGCGCTCAAGGGCTATGGATGGGCATCATGAGTGAGTTGCTGGCATCTGTGTTAAATAGAGAAGTAATCCACCACCTCAGCAAAAATAAACTTCTTAGTGATATTCAATATGGTTTCTGTTCTTTTAGATCTATATTAGATTTGCTTACAGTTATATCTCATAGGATTAGCGAATCTCTTGATGGAGGCTTCATTTCTAGGGCAGTCGCTCTTGACGGATCAAAGGCTTTTGATAGAATATGGCATAAAGGTCTATTTCAAAAGCTCTCCCGTTACTGTATAGCTGTTAATGTCTTCTCAGTTATTAAATCATTTCTGTCTGATAAGAGTAGTGGTTGATGGGCAGAAATCAGAAGCTCACAGTATTAATGCTGAAGTCCCTCCGGGCCCATTCTGGGCCCAACTCTCTTCCTAATTTACATCAATGATCTTCCAAATCACATCCTTAGATCATTTGTAGACATTTATGCTTACGACACTACCATCTATGGAAGTACATCAAAGACCGTTAACGATCAAGTTCTCTCTGATTCTCTCTCCTCTGATCTTGAGCATGTGGTACAATGGGGAAAGAAGTGACTGGTTTCTTTTAATGCATCTAAAAGCAAACTTGTGTCTTTACATCATGAACGTTCTGATCCCCATCTGGCATCAATTAAAATGAATGGCTCTCATCTTGAGAAGGCTCCATGTTTTGACAAGCTCCTGAGCTTGGCCATTACTCCTGATCTGATATGGAACACATACATCAAATCTGTTGCCAAGGACGCTGGGAAAATGGTGGGATCCTTTTATCGATCTAATAGATATCTGGCTGCTAATGCAATTATCTACCTATATAAGAGCCAGGTACGTCCAAGGATGGAGTACTGCTGCCACATCTGGACAGGAGCTGCTAGAAAGTACTTATCCTGCATTGACAGAGTTCAAAACACACTTTGTAGCCTAGTGGGAGAATCCCTTTTCTCTTCCCTGCAACCTCATTCTCACAGAAGAGACGTTGCGAGCCTGTCTCTGCTTTATTGTCATTTTCATGGCAAGTGCTTGTCTGGGCATTAATCTATGGTCCCCTCCTCGCGAAACTTTCATGAGAAACACTCATCTAGCTGAAAGCAATATCAATAATTTCCCCCACTCTTTATCTGTACCTAAACCTAATCGTAATTCCATTAACAAACTTTCTTTCTTAGAACTGCACACCTGTGGAACTCTCTTCCTTTTGCTTGCTTTCCAGCTGACTACAATATGGTCGTTTTCAAGTCCAATGTAAACAAGTTCTTTATGAGCTGTTCCCCTTAAGTAATCTAATTTACCAAATTTCCACTACTAACAATTATGACATTGTCCCGTTCACCACTGTACGCTTATTAACCCTTATCCTCTAGTGGCCTCCGTTCCTTGATAAGTGGTGGCTCCTTTGTAAAAAAAAGAAGAAAAAAAACCTTGTTGATACAAATGATGGCGATAGAGGGCCAAGACCTCTTTTATCAAGGCCTGAGAGTTGACCTTTGTTGACCTCCGTTATGGCTGAAATACCACTTCCAGAGAGAGAAAGCTTTATACCATTGTTTGCCTCTTCTTGTCTCGTGTAAAAACTGATCAAGGGTCCCTTTTTATCTTAGATATTGGTTTGCCAGTATTTACTTTGGTTTTTATTCATATTTTTATATGAGTTCTTCATTGTTTACAATATTTTTTACTTGTTATTAAAATCTGCCCTCTATAAATAGTCTTTTAACGTTTCAATTTTCTAATTGTTTTTATGGGCACGGGGCATCCTATTGGATGTCAAGCATTCACCCACTATTTTTGTCACTCCAACCGAGAGATCTTTTTAAAATTCTAACCGATCTTTTGAGGGCAATTGTTTGTATTTCTCTTGCACTTGGTTCACTGGGTATATTGGGAAGTTTTGAAAATTTTTTTCATCAGTCCAGTTACTCCTACACTAGAACGATGGAGTATGTTGTATAATCGGAGGATTATATAAACTGTTCATATATTTGCGGGTATATATAAACGAGTGTGTATAATGTGAGCGTTCTTTAACCACGTGCGACGTGTCTCTAATACACGTTCAACGTGTATACATACAACGTAGTTTGTCGTGTATGATGTGTTGTGATTGTCTCTTAGATGTTGAGTGTATATGACATTTATTACAGGAGAATATCATACACGGACAATATAATACACGGGATATACAAGGGGCATAACACATCGACCAATCGGGAAAACGTACCTGATCCATCATGGTCTTTTTTGACGGTATTGGAAAAGCTGCCAGAAAACTCACCCCAAAGAAACAGGACGTATTTTCAGTAAATTTATTCCAAACGTTCCCCCCATTGGAAAGTTTCATGCTGTCTTAATATCTACCTTTTATTTACACTACCCAACAGCTTGTCAGGTGTTCCGAGCCATTATCGACCGGTCGGCAGCTCGTCCCCTCTTGACTGTCTCTTTCAAATTCTTACTCAACTAACTAAAACTTATTTGTACAAAAACACTACCCTTCTAATGACGTAATCAACACATATCACTCATGACCATCGCATGATGTCTATCATGTACCCTTGTTTATCTATCAACTCATCAATACTGAAATTCTTGACTTGTTTTTGAATTCCACTCTATCAAATTTACATTCCTGGTACATTCCCACGCTAATATTCTATTTTACAAAAATACGTCCAGAAAATACAAGGACAAAACACAGTTCTCTGGGGATTTAACATCCGCCAATAAGGAAACATACGTGGTCCATCTTGGTTTTATTTTGGCGGTCTTGGAAAACCTGCAAGAAAACTCATCCCATAGAAACCAGAAGTCTCGTTTGTAATTTCAGCAGATTTATTTCGGCTGTTCCCCAGTACAACGTTGCATATTGTTATGCATTTCTTACTTTGATATGCTCGACTCTGTCTGTCTCCAACGTTTGTCCCCCCTCAAACTAAAACTTACGTAAACCCTTTCTCTATCTCATAATGCCATCACTCACATAACCAAATAATCCAAATCACCTTATGTAATTTGTCCGTATTTTGTTCATCTAAAAATCAAGAGGGAGCTAAAATTCCTAATCAACATATTTTGTTTCATAACATTCTTTTCTATTAAAACAAGTTCTCTAAATATTTTTCTCTATATGACATTCAACAATATTGATAATAATAATAATCGTTCAGGATAATCTGGCGTTGGCCTGGCATGCTAATATGACACTACACTAACTATACCAATAATCTTTGGACGAGTCCATCTATTCCCAAAATAGGGTAGATTAGAATCGCACAATACTAGAACGAGAACAATCTATCATTGCGGATTAAACTAAAAGGTTGTGTTCATAATTTTTTAGAGATCCCCGAGTTTGACTGAACACATCAGAAATTTGGATTTTATATCAGCATAAACGATATATGAGAATAACAGCAATTCGAATAAAATATATTCTCATCTAGAATATTCTGAAATTCTAGTCTACATAATTCTATGACGTCATAAATGGACAACAAAATTATATACACCGTAACACATAGATGGGATATTATTATTATTATTATTATTATTATTATTATTATTATTATTACTAAAATTTTTAGAATTCGAGATATAATATAATTATTTCCACAGTCAAACAAAGTCGCAGCTCATCAGAGTCATAAAAGAAAATTACAAAATGTATAAGGATTTTTTCAATTTTGACCCATAATTTGACACGGTCCAAACTATTTTAATCGGCTAAAACAACTGTCTGTAAAAAATCCAAACATTTGAGGCGTCTAGCGCCACTCTGCGACTTTTAGTTTCTGTAGAGATAGAGTTTGAAAATATGGAGACAGACATATAGCCTTTTACGAGGGGCGTGCAATAAGTAATGCCTCTGACCCACTTTCAGTTGTCTGATTTAGCTGAAATTTTGCATGTGCAATGATTTATATCTCTACGGGTTATGTGACAAATTACAGCTCTGAACTAATTGTGGTTTCTGTTTTACAGGTGTTTGAATAGAGTCAGGTGTGAAATGGAGCCTGTTGAATGTCGAACAGTGATCCGGTTTTTGTATTTGAAAGGACGCACGCCACAAGAGACTTTTAATGAAATGAAAGAAACTTATGGTGATAATGCCCCATCATATAACCTTGTAAAACGCTGGCATCGTGAATTAAAACATAGCCGGAGGTCTGTAGAAACAGCTTCCAGACCTGGTCGCCCCCCCCTACTGCCATTGAGTAGGCATCAGTCCGTCAAGTTCACATTTTGGAAGATCGGCGCATTACTATTCGCCAAATAGCCCAAGATGTCAAGATTAGTACAGGGTCTGTGGAAACTATCATTCATGACCATTTGCATATGCATAAGATGTCTGCCAAATGGATTCCAGGTTGCTCACACCATCCCAGAAACGAGAACGCGTCGAGTGCTCAAGGATGAATTTGGAGATGTGCAAAGAAGATGAGTCAAAGTTTTTCAAAAGACTGATTACACAGGATGAAACCTGGGCCCATCACTATGATCCAGAGACCAAAGCCCAGTCAATGCAGTGGAAGCACTTGAACTCACCACCTCTAAAGAAGGCAAGGGTGCAGCCCTCCGCTAGCAAGGTCATGCTCACAGTCGTCTGGGACCAGGACGGAGTAGTGATGACAGATTTCCTGGCACAGGGTACCACAATTACAGGAGCCTATTATGCTTCACTTTTGAGGAAATTAAGGGAAGCTATCAAAATCAAGAGGCAGGGCAAGATCAGCAAAGGTACCCCCTCCTACAGGACAACGCTCCGGTCCACAACTCGCATGTTGCCAGATCAGAAGCACAGGCGTGTGGTTATGAAATCCTTCCCCATCCTCCCTAATATCCTGACCTTGCACCCTCTGACTGTCACCGCTTCCCAGCCATGAAGTTGTTTTTGAAAGGAAAGCGTTTCCTAAATGATGCAGTCTTGATTTAAGTCACGTCGTGGTTGGAGGACTAATCTGAGGTGTTCTACAAAAATGGTCTCTAGAGCCTCATCAAACGATGGGAGAAATGCATAACTCTGGGTGGTTCCTATGTATAGAAAGACTAATAACTGTGCCAAGTTTCGTTGCTCTACACCAATGAGAAGTAGTTCAGGGGCATTACGTTTTTCACGCCCCTCGTATATATTAGATAAGCAAAGGGGGCGTTGCCCGGGTGTAAAATACGCTTAAATATTATATTTTAATTTGTCCAGATTTCGTATATATTATTAGAGAGTCGTGATTTCAATATATATACATATCTGTACGCCATCAGCTAGAATCTAAACCGAAACTGTAGCATTCAAAGCTGGTAACGTTTCCACTGTACAAAAGTGACACGCAATTCTGACCCATTTTTGATCCCTTTAAAATTATTTTAACCGGCTAAAAACTCATAAAAGAACCGCCCGTAAAAAAATTCAATCATTTTGGGCCCCTAGTGCCGGCCTGCGACTTTTAGTTTCGGAGAGAAAGAGTTTGAAAATATGGAGGCAGACAGACACAGAATATATATTTTAAGTATTGGCTGATATGCGTATCTGAAACGGCCCTAATTATCGGAGTTGAAACCGACGGTACCAATGACTTATCTCATCTAAAACTTTCTGTTAACACAATGTAAATAATGCACTCTTATTTTCAGATTATCCTTATAATTGATCACTCTGCTGGATTTCTTTTCCAAAAAACTAATTATATATATATATATATATATATATATATATATATATATATATATATATATATATATATATATATATAAAAATTATTCGTACGATTAATCTGATCAGAATAAAAATCCAAAAAATCCAAGAATGCCAAGAATGATTCTTTTAATTGTTTTCTTATTCATTTGTTTACAACAAAGTTTTCTACTGTTGGTCTCAAATAAAACTACCATTAAATCTCAAATCTATAGATTATACCACCCAAGTGTATTTTTACGTTTGTGAAAACCTATACACGTATCTGAAAATTAATGAAATATGGCCTACTCTGTAGCTATTCATATTTAGAGATTTAAAAGAAATCAGTAATTGTATCGGAATAAGGAATTTAGAATGGAATTGGTAATTGCATCATAATCGGGAAAAATATTCAAATTGTCCCAATACCATAAGATGACTCCGTTCAGTCTCAAGGCACAATGGATAGCCCCTGTAAAGGTAGCTGCACGTGTGATTGTGAAGCAAAGGTCGCGAACATCTTTCCTGGATGAGCATTGCTTGAGTCCAGTGGCAAGGACAAGTGCTAAACAGCTGGAAACAATGGCGTGATTAGTGGAGAGTAAATGCCGCAGCTGGAATTCCCAAATGGTCACCCATTTTAGAGCTGACCATCCTCAACGTTGCTTAATTTCGGTGATCTAACGGGAACCGGTGTCTCGTATGTCGTATACCGTCCTCTTGGTAATATGCATATAGATACATGTACACACACACACACACACACACACACACACACACACACACACACACACACACACACATATATATATACATATATATATATAGAGAGAGAGATAGAGAGAGATAGAGAGAGAGAGAGAGAGAGAGAGAGAAATAAAAAAGAACAAACTCTGGAGGAAGTCTCAAAATAAAGATGAAACGTTGATGAACACATAATACGGTTTGTTCCTTTTTATTTTCTATTTTGTCGGAATACTATTTCCATTATTTTCATCATATATATATATATATATATATATATATATATATATATTTAGTAATGTGATTGATAATTTAAAAATCAAATTATTATTAAATTAAAAATCCGTTTCATAAGAAGGAACAACAACAAAATCAATTATTTGTACGATCGTTTCGGAAAACAGTGTTTTTATTGTGGCAGACATCAAGTTACGGACAATAATTATTACATATAGTTTTTTAACAAACAAGGTTTCCTCATCAGCAAATATTGGGAAGGGTTTTTATTAAATGTAAAAGACACCATAAATAAACCTAGCATTAAAAGTAAGGTAGATGTATCTTTTAATTTTTCGACTTTTGAAATCAGGCACTATGATTAAAGTACTCATATAGATGCTTGCTATAGCTCTAGGATATTTACCTATCGAGCTTATTATATATCTAAATTACAACGAGCACTTTTCTTTCCCTGTATTTTAATTAAACTAGTAATTTTACTATTACATTAAAATACACTCTGCTCTTTAGACTATTGTTCTAATCTCCTTTAAATATATATATATATATATATATATATATATATATATATATATATATATATATATATAGCATACTCACCAATATATGTGTAAAAATATGAATGCATACAAGTATAGCAAATAATTCTATTTTTATATTCCGAATTGATTACCTTAAAATGCTACAATTATATGTAAGATTTCTGAACTGCGCAGAGAAACGCCGTATTTTGAGCCAGTTTGGTGTTTTTCATGGCTCGCCGAACTAACACCACTCGGATCATTAGAAAACCATTACGTACGGTTCTCTGTTTTATAGTCACGTTTTGGGTATCTAAATCCATAAATGTAAACCCCCTCCTCCCGCCGCCACTCTTATCCTTTTGCGTGCCAAAACTACAGCTATTATATTAAGAGATGCGTCGCGAAATTATGCAGCTGGACATGTTTGAATATTTTTACATTTAACGGTCGCTGTTGGTCCTCGGAAATAAGTTTGCCTTTGGTTTTAGTGGTTGACGGCTTGAATTCTGCACATATTTCGAAAACCGAGCAAGATTCATGTGATCCAAACTTTCAAGTAAAAGAAAGAAAACATCAAATCAAACCAAAAATGTGGAAACGTGTGAGATTCCCTGCTTCCTTTGTTCCAGCTCGTTTCACTCGTTGATCTAGTGGTCTTCATCAATTCGATGGTCTGATACACCATTTTAATAGTTTCCTATTCCAATGGCTTCTTTCCAAGAACTGCAGGCTTGTGGAACTCTATTCCTGATGATTGTTTTCATTATACTTATAGCTTTCATCTTTTCAAAACTGAGCTCAATACTCTTGTCTATGTGTTAATCAGCTTTTGTCATTTTTACCCCCTTATGTTAAGTGATTTGGCTGTGTAACAGAGCGTGGACGCGCATATGGCAGCTGTATACAAATGACCGAGCCGTGTGCGAGATGACATCACGATAAGAAAAAAAATATATATATAAAATTTAGAACGTGTGCGTAGACTGATGATCACATTAGAGAAACGTGGGTGACGTCACATCTGAGATGAGAAGTCATGCGTGACTGGAGAAGGAGGAATAAAAGTTTTTTTGTTAAAACCTGACACAGCGAGTTGAATTTCTTTTCTTTGACTTTCGTATGTTCCTTGCGACAGAGTCGACAACGTGTTGACTCTCTACAGATTAACAACTATGTTATAGCTGGCGAGAAAGTTAATCAAATTCAAACTGCAACATTTTTTTAATTGCATTTATATATATAGATGAGGCACGTTCAAAAAGTAATGCCTTCTATTTTTATTCCACCTGAATGGATCAGAGGAGGATTGTAAATTGCATTGTCATGATGACTGAAATAAATGCATCCATGACCTGAAAGTTTCCTTTCTCTCTATTGCAGATATTGACGGTGTGAGACTCTAAAAAAGCAATCCCTCTCATGGACGTGCGTCAGAAGCAGAGCTATACTATTGAATTCCTGGCAAAAGTTAATTGAGAATAGTTGTAAATATGTAGAAAAATAAATTCTGGAGCACAAAAGGTCGCTTGTTTTAAAGGTACCACTTCCGTCTTCGTAGCTTCTCAGCGTTTTGAGTTAAAAACAAATACGAAGGCTTCACTTTTGGAACGTCTTCTGTATTATTATTTGATTATTTATGTTGCATCGGGGAGTTATGGGGGTTTATACCATTTTTTTATGCTGCTAGTGTGTAGGCGGGAATATTACATTTTTACTGATATTTGTGATTGAATCAACTAACACTCTTCTTAGCATATATGAAAAAACATGTATGCAAGAAAATATACATAACAAAACGGACCGTATACTTTTTCTTTTAAACTTAATATTCCTAAATAATATGCACTTTTTTTTTCAGTTTTGTTAGCAACCGCCTCATTTTTTAAAAAGGATGTTGCGAAGAATATTGAGATTGATTTCGTAAACGTCGATCGCAACTCTAGCAGCAATTAATTTTGCTAGTTATCATTTCGAATGAAATAACTTAGGTTGAAATCACGGAGCGCAATGATATAACTATTTAATGAAGAAAGACATACAAGATGACGCTCGCTCAGAAAGAGAGAGAGAGAGAGAGAGAGAGAGAGAGAGAGGGAGAGAGAGAGAGGGGGAGAGAGAGAGAGAGAGAGAGAGAGAGAGAGAGGGAGAGAGAGACAGGGGAGAGAAAGAGAGAGAGAGGGAGTAGGGTAATCTTAGCTAGTTGTTTACTTCTAAAATTTAACTTTTTACCTTACCTTGACATCCCTCCGCACATAACTCGGCAATTTGCATACAATCGTCATACGCATGTCCGCGTGTTGTTACGATATTTGTTGATAGATGTAATGACTTAGTTTGAAATCAAACAAACATTGTTTGTCTGTATTCTGTTTTGCTTTTTATACATTCAGACCCCACCCTCGAAAAGTCTTAATATTGAAGCAGAAAAATCAAATTGTAAATATTGTATTGATCTACTAGAAATACTATCTTATAAGCCTGCATTCATCTTTCCTCGTAATCCTGTTTTTTTTTTTTTTTTTTTTTTTTGTATTGAGTATGTTGATCTTGTACGGTTTGGCATATCCAAAGGTCTTAGTTCGTTTCTTGGTGTCATCTTTTTTTTTTTTTTTTTTTTTTTTACATAGGCATCACCACATTATCAAGGCCAAGAGGCCACTCAAGGATAAGGGTTAAAGATTGTACATTAGAAATTGGACAATATAGTAATCATTAGTAGTGAAAATTTGGAAAATTTGATAACTTATATGGAACGGCTCATCAAGAACTTATTTACGTTAGACTTGAAGACAACCATATTGTAGTCAGCCGGAAAGCAGGAAAACGGAAGACAATTCCACAGGCGTGCAGTTCTAAGAAAGAAGCTTTGTTCATGGAATCTACGTTTAGGTTTAGGCACAGATAAAGAGTGGGGGTAATTATTGATAGTGTTTACAGCTAGACGAGTGTTTCTTGTGAAAGTTTGGCGAGGGGGGACCATAGATTGAAGCTCAGTCGAACACTTTCCATGAAAATAACGATACAGCAGAGACAAACTCGCAACATCTCTTCTGTGAGATAGAGGTTGCAAGGAAGAGAAAAGGACATCTCCTACGAGGCTATGAAGTCTATTTTGAACTCTATCAAGGCAGGCCAAATTCTTTCTAGCAGCTCCTGCCCAGATGTGGCAACAGTATTCCATCCTTGGACGTACCTGGCTCTTATATAGATAGAGAATAGCATCAGCAGTGAGATATTTACCGGATCGATAGAAAGATCCCACCATTTTCCCAGCGGCCTTGGCAACAGATTTGATGTACGTGTTCCATTTAAGATCAGGAGTAATGGTCAAGCCAAGAAGCTTGTCAAAACTTGAGGCCTCCTGAAGACGAGAGCCATTCATTTCAGTTGATGCCAGATGGGGATCAGAATGTTGATGATGTAAAGAGAGAAGCTTGGTTTTAAATGCATTAAAAGTAACCAGCCACTCCTTACCCCATTGTACTACGTGCTCAAGATCAGAGGAGAGATAATTGGAGATAACTTGGTCGTTTACTCTCACTAGCAGTCTTTTATTATGCTATCCTTTTTATCAGGATCTTTGAAAAAATATGTTTCTTTTTACAAAGGGATAACAACATATTAAGGCCCTGAAGACACTTGAGGATAAGGGTTAACGTATGTACTGTAGTCATTGGGTAGTGTACTAATCGTTTGTGCTGAAAATTTGGCATAATTAGCTTATTTACGAGGACGATTCAATAAGAACTTGTTTACATTGGACATGAAGACGACAATATTGTAGTCCGTTGGACAGCAGTCCAACGGAACAGAGTCCCACAGGTGGACAGTTATTGGAAAGAAGCGTTGTTCATCGAATCCACGTTTAGGTTTAGGCATTGACAGTGAGTGGGAGAAATTATTGATAGCGATCTGGGCTGGAGGAGAGTTCTTTGTGAAAGATTGACGAGGAGGGACCGTAGATATAAGATAATATACATAGTAAAACGGACCATACGTTTCTTTGTTTTAAGCTAAATGTTACTAAACAGTACGTACTATTTTTCGGTTTCATTGGCGACCTTCAAATCGTTTAGAGGACATTTACAAAGAAGACAGAACTTGAATCCATAAATCTCGATTCCAACTCGAAGAGCAGTTAATTTTGTAGTTGTCATTTTGAGTGCAATAACTTAGTTTGAAATCACAGAGTGTAACGACATAAACATTGTGTTTATGCTTATTCCGTTTTGCTTTTGTTACCCCTAGTAAAAATGATGAAATAACCGGAATATTAAAACAGAAAATTCAAATATAGAAAAAAAAAAAATGAGAAGCACGAAATATACAAGGTCTGAAAAATGAGAAATAGATCTACACATAAACAGAAAAGAATGATGCAAACACTCCGATCAAACCCAAGCAGCAAATAAATAAACAAAAAAATATAAAATAAAATAAATAAGTGAATATTTATTTTGCTCCAACCTAATATTTTCTTTCTCGTAAATCTTTCCGCCATGTTTGTTCACCTTTTTTCTGTCATTGCTTGCCATTTTATTTATTTATTTATTTATTTATTTATTTATTATCTTTATCATCCCTCCCTCTCGGGTCTCTTTCCTAACTTTTTCTTGCGCTTTAACTGTATTTGTGTTAGTTGATAGAAAACATGGCCGCTGCCTATTTCACCTTCCTTTCCTTTTTCAGCATGAGTTGGCACAACGAAGCAAGTTGCTTAAATCAGCATGGATTTTTGCCTTTTAAATCAGCAAGCATTTTCGAGTACCTTTCGATCAACTTTTCTTGTCCTGGTCAGATCACCTCCCCCCAAAAAATACGAGCAAAAGAATATATATATATATATATATATATATATATATATATATATATATATATATATATATATATATATATATATATATATATATATATAATCAACTCAGACATGAAAAGGCCGCAAAGACGATATTAAGTGTCTACGCACAGCAACGACGGAAACTATCTTTGGTTACCATAGCAACACTGCTAGCTTCTGAAGTAGCATCACTAATGTGAGCAGAATTCTCATAATATTGGCTTATTCCAGGGGCTTGTGAAGACTCCCTGAAAGTGAACGGATCTAGAATACATTTCCTTTCAAAGCCCCCTCCATTAACATAAACACACCCTACCCCTTTGCTGATTTTCTATTCGTAAATACAGAGCATATTAATGGATAGTATATGACTATAATGTATTTACAGGCATGGATACCCGTCACGGCTCAGGGGAAAATAATTAAGAATAATAAAGAATAATGAGGGTTCTAAAGTTAGTAGATGAAGAACAATCGGAACAGCAGCTTCAGTTTACAAGCAAGGCCATGGGAAACATGGGAGGAAGTTATCAAGATCGATCTCGGAGAAAGAAGGATAAATAAAGACCTGGTCAGAGAATGGTTACTTTGTAAGTTAATTTCATAAAGTCATCAAATGCATGTAAGCATGTAAAATAAACGCTAAACTGATGATGATGATGATGATGATGACGACGACGATTATGATGATGATGATGATGATGATGTAAGAAAATTACAGTTTGAAACGTAATTATTGGAGCAGGACTTGGTTTGTATATTTTTAGTATTGTTTGGACTTGTTTTGGATGAATCAACGGCACAACGGATAAAGTACTAAGTTATAAACTGTTTTCCATTGACAGTCATCTGAGGATTGGCAGTTCAATTCTCAGTATGGTCAATACTGAAAATATAGTTTAAAATTATTCAACAGTTCCTTTTTTTATGGAAATCGCTCTAGGCACAGAATAAGGCCACTTGATGCAAAGAGTTAAATATATATATATGTATATATTACTTCAAAGTCCCAAATTAACCAACAATATATCTTTGATAGATAGATATATTAATGCCTTCGTTTAGTCTCAAGAGACAATGGATACCTCCTGTGAGAATAGCAGCACGTATAATTGTGTAGCAAGGTTTTTTTTAGTTTTAACAAAAAGATGCTTACCGTTGCTTTTTAACAGTGTATTGAGTCTTGTTTTGTACATTTTCTCTCGCACCAATCTGTGCTTAAAAAGTTACACATACATCTCACACTGGCACGCCTTGCCGGTCATTTGCCGGCCACATGTGTTCCTGCCCTTTGCCGTCCACGTTAGTCATTTTTCCTGCTTTTCTTTCCTTTCTCTTCCCTTGCTGTGAAGTCACTTTACGAATTAGCTCGGCCATTTGCATACGTGTTATGCTGCTGCTGCTACCTGCTGCTGCTGTTGCTGCTACCTGCACTGGTGGCTCTGTTACATTTCTTCCTGTCGTGATGACGAGAAGAAGAGAAAAAGAAAGAAAGAAAGAGAGAGAGGGAGAGAAAGAGAGGGAAAGACAAACATGAACATATATTTTGTTATTAAATTTCAATAGATTGTTCTGATTGTTAACCCCTTTAGCGAAGCCGATATCAGCCACATCGATCCTTTTCACCCATCAACTTCGATTACATAAACAACCTGTCCCGCTGATGTGCGTTGACTTTTTGAAACAAAAACAGCACCAACTCATTCCCACCAGGACAACGTAGTACGAGTACAAAGCTCTTTAATATGGGGGCGGAAAAGTATATCGATCCCATATGATTGATGCTTACAAATATTCTAAATCGAGGAGGAAATTGTTCTTTCTCGTATGAGCGCTGTGCATGCCAGACCTTTTTATGGCAACGATCGATTAAGTCAATATTATTTGCATAAAACAGATCGACTTTGAAATCGAAAGTTGGTACCGTTTCTTTATTTGGATGTCAACGTTTATCAAGACCCAGAAGCCACCCTAGGATAAGGGTGAATGAATTTTAGATAGACGCCGAGACAATACCATGATGATCAGTAATGGTGGAATTTGGATAGGGTTGAATATAAGAGGACGGATCAACAAGGACTTCACATTAAACTTGAAAACAACTGTTATATT
>NC_136509.1:73755433-73787933 GCF_053919585.1 Euprymna scolopes
GATAATTTCTGTTCAAAGGTTGAGTGTAAATTTCATTAAAATTACCTTGATATTTTTTGAAAAATACGAAAAAAAACAATGTACGAAATACTTTTGCTATCCACTCTATACACACACACACACACACACACACACACACACACACACACACACAAACACACACACACACACACACATATATATATATATATACGTAGGGGTTGGAAAAAATAAGAGAAACACCTAACATTTTTGGCATCAATGTTTGAACGTGTTTTAAACAATCAAATCTTGGCATATTTTAATGCCTTTTTGTTTATTGGGGAAGGATATTACGCAGAGGAGTAGTACCTCTTCAATTGGCCATCAGGCGTCCCTCGACTGGTCTCCATGTATCCCAGCATTATGTGAAGCGCAGCCTCTCCATAGCGTCCGTGCGTGAAGAGCCACATCCTTCTCGAAGTTAGCCTGTTATTATGGTTAGGCATAAACAGAACACGGCTGATCTAGAGGAGGAAACCTCGATACTCAATCCTGTTATTCCATGGGTAACAGTAGTTTCAGTTGCATTCACCAACAAACTGATGTTGTGAATCTGAGAACAACATGGCTTCGTAGATGATCAGATTAACTTGACAATAGGAAGACACACAAGGTCTAGTTAGCGAAGAACTGCAGAACTGCATGTGGAGCAGCGACCCATGCTTTTATGCAATCCACAATCGAAACTTCACTGTGAATACACATGAATGGAAGGGGAGTACTGGAGGGTAACAACTCTCAAGTTGCAAACCTTGAAGCGTCCTGAAAAACGACAGAGATGACATTAGATTGTTTATCATTTATGTCATATAATATGCTTCATTAAAATAAATTTCTTTTACAGATATTATTTTACTCAATACATTTATTTTACAAAGTTCCCACTTATTAAGGCCCGCAGGGCACTCGAGGATCAGGGTTAATAAGTGTATGGTAGTCAATGGGACACTATCGTAGTAATCGTTGGTAGTGGAAATTTGGTAAATTGGATTACTTAAGAGGACGGCTCATCAATAACTTGTTTACCTTGGACTTGAAGACGAGCATCGTGTAGTCAGCTGGAAAGCAAACAAATAGAACATTAAAAACATAATATATATAATGATAAATATTGAAAGCTTTTCCTATAAAAATGGTAAATCTTACGGACTTCCAAAGAGGGCAAATTGTTGAAGCTTGTATGTCAGGTTAGTGTAACAGAAACTGCACGAATGCTTAGCGTGTCAAAAAGCACTGTCTCAAAAGTAATATCTGCTTTTAAAAGTAGGAAAAACGTCCTCAGAAAAGCGCAAGTCTAGTCGAAAGATGAAGATGTCTGAAAGAGCCCGTCGGACTCTTAAGCGGATTGTTAGAGAAGATTGCAAGACCACGGCTTCTAAAATCACAAAAAAAGATTCCTCGAGAGCTGCACACATCTGGATTTTACGAAATAGCTGTAATCAGAAAACTTCTTCTCTCAAAGACAAATGTTTCAAGGCAATTAAAGTGGGGTAAACCTTTCAGAATTATTCCCTTGAGAAGTGGAAAAATGTGATTCTTCTCTGAGGAATTATCGTTTTCCTTATTTCCGACAACCAGCCGAATCTACATTTGGAGACAGCAGAAGGAAGCATTTTATTTAGACTACCGTCTCCCATAATAAAGCATGGCAGAGTTCTGTGATGATTTGTGGTTCTATTTCTTGAGAATCTGCTGATTACGCTTTCTAGAAAAATAAACACTCGAGACTATTAAGGAATTTGGGGTAACCAAGTTCATCCTATGGTATGGTTCCAGAGAGGAACACCATCGTTCAAGATGACAATGCCCCAATCCATACAGCTAGAATTATTAAGGATTTGGCACGAAGATCATTCCAATGAGGTTGAGCATCAAATTTGGCCACAACAATCCCAGATCTCAACATATATGCATACATACATAT
The DNA here is from genome assembly GCF_053919585.1 of Euprymna scolopes. Classification (NCBI taxonomy): domain Eukaryota; kingdom Metazoa; phylum Mollusca; class Cephalopoda; order Sepiida; family Sepiolidae; genus Euprymna; species Euprymna scolopes. The sequence continues at coordinate 73,757,379 of NC_136509.1, forward strand.
ATATAGGTAGATATATGTATATATATATATATATATATATATACATATATATATATATATATATTTATACACATATATACATATCTATGTATATATAAATATATACATATATGTACATAGATATACAAATATATATATACATATATATACATATAGATATATGTACAAAGATATACATAGAAATATTTATATGTATACATATATGTTATATACATATACATATATATTATATATACATAGAAATATATAAATATATATGTGTGTGTGTGTTCGTGTATGTGTATGTATATATAATATATACATACAAATTTTATGTATATGTACATATAATTTACGCTTTATCTCCCGATCTTAATCTTCGGAAAACTACTTATTTGCGGAAAATTTAAATGCGGAATTCGTTTCCAGCATACACAAAATCTGTAAAGTCGTCATTTTCAAATAAATGTTTAGTGGAAACCAAGCAAAATGTCAAAAAAATAATATTTTTAGATTCTCCTTTAAAAAAAGCTACATTATATACAGTTTTAATTTTTTTCTGACGTCAATTAAAATTTTCTGATATCACTTCCGCCGAATATCTTCTTAAACAAAGATGTGCGACTCTTACCGCAAGCCAGTATGACATAAAACGCTTGTAAATAACTATTGCTAATTTTTAACTGGTTACGAAGTCTATTTTTTGCATTACCTTCAGAGTATTAATAAACATTTGCAAGTAATTTTAACGTTTAACTGCCAATTACCGAATCTAATAGAATAAAAAAATTAAAAAATAGCTTTTATTGTAAAAACTGAAGCAAATACGTGAGAAGCGTAACTGCTATTGCGTTTGGTTGCAGTTACAGTGAGAAATAGGATTAAACGGTTAAATTGTTTGAATTTCTTCGTTTTTTTTCTTAATCCACCGGTTAACAATGAGATATCACTTTTATTGCCTTTGGTAACAATTACTTATTGTACGATATTTTGTTATGTCTCATTTAAAAAGTTATATGTTATTTTGTGTTGATAGTTACATAGTCTTATTTTATTAACATGGTTTCAACGACTGGGCAAGCTGATCTGAGTTATAGATGTATACGAGTATTTATTTGTACTGTCAGTTACCGAATAGATAAACTACTTTAAAATAGTTTAACTCGTAAACGTATTTGTTTTTGTATTTTTTAAACGATTCAACCTTGCAATGAAAAATACAAATAAAGTCCATACAATGCCGATGTAAAAGTAAGCAAAACGCATTTACAGTTTTGTTTTTACTTGCAACGCGAAAAAAAAATGGCGATTAAAAGAGAAGTTATATTGCACTGTTTTTATTTATTTACGCGTGCACAGAATTTTTCAGACCGGAAGCTGTAAACCGGATAAAGGGTTTAATGATATAGCAAGAGGATTTGTTTTATGCTATAATATATATATATATATATATATATATATATATATATATATATATATACATATATATACATATACAAATATATATATATTATATATATACATATATATATAGACACATATATACGTATATATGCATATATATATATTTATACATACCTTGATTTACATATGCATACATATTTATATATATACATATATATACACATATATAAAATATATATACATTACGTATACATATATATACGTACATATACAAATATATATACATCGATGTATATATAAATTTACGCTTTATCTTCTTATCTTAATCCATATATATATATATATATATATATATATATAACAAATTTAAATATATATATATATATATATATATATATATATATATATATATATATATACATGCACATAAAGTTATGAACAGTATATAGATCCAAAGCAAACCGTGCGTGCTGAACTGCTAATAATTAACAAAAAAGAGCGTTGACAGCTTGCTCCTTCATTTCTTTAAAGGAAATAATTTATTTTAAGGAACAAAAAGCAAACAAAATATATCGTTTAAATAATATATTAATATAGAGTGGATTTTAGAAAAAAAAAAAAAGGTGAATCATTATTAAAAAATAATAGGTTGACAGTATAGAAAATCTACTAGCAGAATAAACTTACAGACCAGACTATGTGGGAGATAAACACAACCATTATACCCCAATTTCTATAATAAAACAGATATGTCACCCACGTACGTGAACAAATAACATCACATTGTTCCTATTTAGTTGCGTCCCCACGAGGACAGCCTTAGACAACAGGTCGGTTTTTAATGTGGAGAAAATCCAGCTCTCCAAAAAGAGACACTTTGGATAGAAACAAAAATTAAAATTATTTCAGTCATGAAGGATTTCTATTCCACTGACCGAGGATAGCAATGGTGAAATATAATATCAGAACAGATACTACACTTTGTTCCTAGCTAAAACAAGTAGGTCATATGTATAAGTCAATGGGTTGCAATCGCTTGCACAAAACTGATAAAAAATACACTTTTTTTTGTTAAATAAATATTGTGCAGCTGGAGATGTATATGATTATAGAAAATTGCATAGATGACACACCGGCTACATTAGGCTCCATAGGAGATAGGCAGGTGGGTGTTCAAAACTATTATGTTAACTGGTTCGAATTTTAATCTGACAGAAAGCGACTGTATTCGAGATTATTTTTTTTTACTTCTGTAGACTACTATTTGACATGTTAAAAACCTATGCAACTTCAACTCACTTTCCTAATTCATTGTTAAATACATTTTTTTTCAAAGGAGTCACCACTTATCAAGGCCCAGAGGCCACTCGAAGATAAGGGTTAATAATACTAAAAGGTAGGTTTGCTAGTATATATATATATCTTATGAATTGGGTTCTAAGTACGGCGTTTACAAAGGAGAGTGAGCATCCACTCAAATGTAACCTCATCCTGTATAACTAGAAGTGGACATGATGTCACACGATTAAAAGAGAGAGACGGGGGGGAAGCCACTTTGTGAGAAACTTTGGAGGGAACAACACATTCAAAGAATAACTTAAGATTGACAATAAATCAAGGGGATAACGCTCCTGAATGTTTGTAGCCTGGAACATCTTCCGTCACTAGCAGAAGAGAAAGTGACATCAATATTTTAATAAATAGTCTTTCTTCAAATTCGAGAATATTCTTCTTTTTGTATTGTTATGAGGCTTTGCGAAATTGCAATCTTTAAACATTGTCCAAACGCCTAAGCTCTACTTGTTTACTCAAAGAGCATTGCATCAAGTCTTGTTTTGTTATATACCAGCAGTTCAGCCCAGCTTTGCTTGGACCCTATGTACTGTTCATAACTTTATGTGCATATGTATGTATATATATATATATATATATATATTAAAAAGTTTGACTCATGTCCAGGTAACCTACATCTAAAATTTCAAATGTTTAGACCACAAATTGGCGGAGGAGATTGGTAAGGTCAACTCTTTCAACTTTGACCTCTTAGCAGCCAAATTTTCGCCCAAAAACTGATTAAAAAGTTTGCTGCATGTCTGAATACCCTTTATGTAAAATTTCAAATGTTTAGATCCAAAATTTGCTGAATAGTTTGCTAAATGCGGCAAAGGTAAATTTTTTGAAAGTTGACTTCTTGGTAGCCAAAATTTTCGGCCAAAAACCGATTAAAATCTTGCATTATGTCTGAATACATTTTATGTAAATTTTCCAATGTTTAAACCAAAAATTAGCTGAGAGGTAAATTTTTCTTTTAACTTTGACCCTTATTTTGACCCCTTAACATTTATTGTTTAGGGTTCAAATCAAGTTAAAAAGTTTGATGGGATATATATATGTATATATATATATATATATATATATATATATATATATATATATATATAGCCTACCAAAATATGTATGTATTGTGGTTGACCTTGAAGTAATTTTTTCAGATATTTATATCAAGTTGCTTCGTCACTTGTCTGAAGCCATTTCCATACAAAAGTAGCAAATTATACAGGTTAATATAGGAAGCACCGTGGAATTTCTATGGGGTTCTTCTTGTGATAATTAATCTAGAAAAAAACGTTCTAAAAAATTTCTAGCTCAACTTATATCTTATGACAGGGGTGGTAAAGTAAATGAATTATCTTAGACGACATATAACCTAGTGGTAAATAAAATGATGTTCGAGAGTGAATTGAACCTAGAGGTTATGAGTTCAATCTCTCGTGAGGGCACATAAAAACAAGCAAATACGAAATATCTAAAAAAAAAATAGAAGCCACTAAACAATGAATGCGAGCAAATGCCCCCACCCACACCCCACCCAAAGAGCGTTACAATAAAATGTTTTCTGCTCGAAATTCCTGTAAGTCTACAGACTATGACAAAAGCCAGAATAACAACCGGATTTGAATTCGTTTTTTTGCAGGTTCCATTGTCGGCTCCTTATTCTTTTTTGGTGGGGGTAGGAATTTGAGGTTTATTCTTTTATATGTTTGACATGAAAACAAAACGAGTCTTTTGTATCGTTCCTGCTTCTCTTTCACCTCAACCCCCCAAAAAACATTACTAAAAGAGAATGATTAATAATAGAAATACCAAAACCAATTCCTGTTGTTTGGATAATTACTCTCGTCGCGAATGAATGAACCATTTTCACAGTGACTAATCAAATTAGCAATTACAATATAATAAATAATTATAATAATAAATAATATTATATAATAATAACAACAAATTATAATAATATATAATAAGCAATACAAATATATTAATAATTAATATTAAATAACAATAAACATAAATAAATAACAATAATAATAGGCAATAACACTAATAATAATAATAATAATAATCAATAATAGTATATAATTATAATATAACAATAATAATCGTAATAATAATATAATAGTATATAATAATATAATAGTATATGATAATAATAATAATATAATAATATGTAATAATATAATAGTATATAATTATAATATTAATATAATAGTATATAATAATATATGATTATAATAATATATGATGATATATGATAATAATAGTAATAATAATAATGATAATAATAATAATGATAATAATGATGATAATAATAATAATAGTATATACATAAAAATAATAATAAGGGATAATCTCATTTATAAAACTCACTGACTATCTGTTTGTCTGTTTTCATTTTTTTCAAACAGTATCTCCTCCAACACGAAAGGTCGCAGAGCGACGTCAGGTGGATAAAATGATTGCATTGTTTAATGCGTCTTTCATCATCATCATCATGATCATCATCATCATGATCATCATCATCATCGGCCTTGCTGTTTTAAAAGCGTCGGCTGCCACGGCTTGTAGAGCCAAAATTATCTCGGGAAGACAAGTAAAGACGTAGTTTCCTGTCTAGATTCGAGGGTGCATCTCCTACCGTGAGTCTAAGGTGTCCCCAGATACCAACCTGGAAAATTTCTATGACTCAGCGCCTAGCCTTCCCAAATAATCACCCATCTGCTATTGGTCAGGTTCATCGTTGCTTAACTTTAGTGATCTGGCGAGAACTGGTGTGTCAACATGATTGCGCCAGTCTTTACTCGGTTAAAATAGTTGTTAATGGAACAGTTTACGATTTGAAAGACATATTTTGGAAGGGATTGGGGTTAGGATTTTTTTTAACAGATGCTAAAATATACTTTCTTAATCTCATTTATAAAAGGTCCTGGATAGTTTACTATATCCGATGGTGATGAGGCCCCATCTTGCGAGCTTTGGGGAGTGTGGAGCCACCCTTTAATTGCCATTGCTCCCAGGTCCACTCTGACCCAGAGTGGTAGAACCTGTTAGGGTCCCAACTATGGGTTACATGGAAACCGAGCTTTAAAACAACGAATATATTCTATTTAAAAAAATTTCTTCAAAATCTTTGGATTCGGCATTAAATAACCTGAAAAGGTTGATATGCCGTAAAACAAAAACAACCAACCCAATCATTTATAAAACTCACTAGACCTGTTTGTCTCCATTTTTGCAAACCATATCTCCTCTAAGACCAAAAGTCGCAGAGTGACGTGAGATGGATCAAATGATTGCATTTTTTATGGACTGTATTTTTAATAGGTTTTTACTCAATTACAATAGTTGCTAACGGAAATGGTTGAAGCAGTTTACGATTTAAAAGCTATGTTTTGGAAGGGATGGGAGTAAAGTTTAAAAAAAACAACATAAAACATATTTTGTTAATCTCATTTACAAAACTCACCAGATCTGTCTGTCTATTTATCTGTCCGTCTGTTTTCATTATTTTAAGCTATATCTCGTCTGAGAAGATCCTAGAGCAGTGTGAGGCGAGGCAAATGACTGAATTTTTGTGAACTTTTTTCATGGGGTTTTACTCAGTTAAAGTAGTTGGTAACGAAAATAGTTGGTAACGAAACAATTTACGATATAAAAGCCAACTTTTTCGAAGGGGGCCGTCAACTATTTTTTTTAGGAGCTAAAATATATATTTTTATATCTAACCCTTTGCATTCTTAGTGGCATCTGCTTATTTTTTGTGTGGCTTACAAATCGTAAATTGCTTTGGCTTTTTCTGGGTCTGATTCAGAATTTGCCGTCAATATCTTGGATTGACTGTGTTCTGAAATACTGAAATCGTTCGGATATTTATTTATCAAAAGTATTTTTTTCCTTTTTTATTATAAGAAAACGGTTTTATTTGTGAATATATTTTCAATAAATTATTAATTCTAAAGTCGTAGCGCGGTGTAATATGCGTCAAATGATTGCATTTTTTGTAGATCTTTTTAATGGGTTTCTAGCCGGTAAAAATAGCTGTTATGGGAATAAAAATCTAAGGAAATTATAACTTGGTAGACGTAAATCGACTGAAAGTCCTCTTGTATACATTCGCGAATACATACACATTTATACGTTAACGTTAGTTCATTTTTAATTATTTCTTATCCAACTGACGATAACGCAAATGGTAACGAGTAAGGCTGAAGTGCTATAAGTTTGGGTTTCAATTTCGATTCTAGTTGATAACACCAAATTCATATATATATATATATATATATATATATATGCATATATATATATATATATATATATATATATATATATATATATATATATACTAGCAGGGGTACCCGGCGTTGCCCGATTTTTTAGGTGTGTGTGTAAGGGGTGGAGTTAAAATAAAGAATAACCCTATTTGAATATAAAAATACAAATAAAAACGATGTTAAACTTCTTTAAAATATCGGAAAAAAAAAAACAAATAAAAACAGTGAACAAACATAAAACTTCCTTAAAAAAGAAATCGGAAAAACAGAAAAAAATAAATAAATAAACACAGCGATAAGGGTACAAAACTGGCATAAATCAACCTTCGATTCGGTTAACTCCATGGTGCGTTTCACCCAGTAGAAACTAAATTCCATTCCAGTTTTTTAAAGCAACTACGAAGTAAAGAAAACCCAAACCAGTGTTCCTTCGTAACCGTGTCTTGTGGATGATCCCGCAACGGTGTTAAGTGGTGGCGGGCGAAGGATGAATATTAGAGAGAAAAGATTTTGCCATTTTCATTGATCTTAACCAATTTTGGCCGTGAACTCTTAGCAGATAGAATATAGGAATATACGATTATCGAGGAAGTGGATAGGTAATAGGCCTATAACACACTTCAGATATTGTGCTACAGTTTGTGCATATTACATGAGTTCATTATATACATATATATATATGTGTGTGTGTGTGTGTGTATGTGTGTGTGCGTGTGTGTGTGTGTGTGTGTGTGTTTATTACTTAACACCAGAATCAAGGGCCTATCAATGCCTGCCAAAAATACTTAATCGGTAAAATTGTAAAATTTGATTTTCTTAAATAAAAAAAGAAACTGCTTGATTAATTTTTGTGATTTTTGTTATATAAGAGCATGTCGCGAAAAAGAGGAGAAACTACAAAGGGTTTTTTTAGTTTTGTTTTCCTAAATAAGGGAAAGTGTAAATAAGCAGCTTGAATTTTGAAGTGAGATGTTGCACTCATTAAGAAATAGTTATTAATTTATGCCTGAAACCGTGCATAAAATCACACCCACGAAAACATATAGGCTTGAATCAATAAATAGGACAATGAACTATCAATAAAAGTGCAGACCATTAACTAAAGTACAACTACCAGATCAGGTTGTCTGACTCAAATGCATCGTACATTAAAGTCTTTGTTTTTTCTTGTTGCAAAACTTCATCAGGTTCTGCAAAGCCAACAACAACCAAAAAATAAAAATAAAAACAACAATGGCCCACTCTCTGTTTTTCTTTCTCACCCAATTCTCTACCGACTTCCTGAATTAAAATTTATCAAACATTATTGTTCTTTTCCTTTGCAAAACTCAATCATGTTCTGCAATGCCAAAATCAAAAACAACAGAATCCTCTACAAACCAAACCAAACAAAACTAAACCAAACACCATGAAAAAATATGTAAAAATATACAGAACTCAAAGCATGAAATCACTGGATTCGTTATTAGATAATCCGAAAAGGGTTGATATGCCGTAAAACAAAACAACCAAGCCAAACTAAAATGATTAAAACAAGAAATTAAAAAATAATACATAATCCAGACCCAGAACTTCACAAGTATTTTGTATCGTTAAAATGTACAGAAAAAAAAAACTTAGATAAACAAACGTATAAAAGTAGATGCACATCAATGGCGGATGGCTATCCAATGACACGTCATTCATTTGTGACTGAACCTCATTTGCATAAAAAGCCACAGAATTCACCCCCCCCCCTCACAAAAAATAGAAACGTAACCGCAATAAACAGAAAATTTTCCTTCCGCTCTCTTCAAAATATTTTTTTCAAGTTGAGTGATATTTGATATCTATTTTGAAAAGGATATCCAATAATTTCATTGGTGACATGATTTGCATAAGCAGTCCCTATTTACTTGCATTCCCACGAAATCTAATATCTATACGTCTAATAAACCAAACGAAATCCTCTATTTATCGACTGCCGACTTTTTATCTGTTTATTTACAAAATATACGCAGTCGAAGGAAATGAACCCATTAGGTCCGACTGTCCTATGAATAGGACATCAAATATTTATTTTTAAATACTCATAAATAATACATAATAGTATTGCTTACTGCATATTTACTCTAAAGAAAGGATAAAAATTATATTGTACTAGCAGATAGAATGGACGTTGCCCGGGATTATATAAAGATCAACGAATGTTGCATTGAATTCTTTCATGCAGAAAAATTGAACTAATCAACATTCATTGGCGCATGTTGTACGACTTTTCCTACATGAAGTAATTCTATGACACATCTCTGATTCTGACACACGTCAATTACAGGGATTGCTTCCTTCGAGTCTCACACCGTCAATATCTGCACCAGAGAGATGAATATTTCAGGCCATGAATGCATAAGCTAAGTCATTATAACAATGAAATTTGCAATCCCCCCTCAGATCCATTCTGCCGAAAAAAGAGGAATTGCTTTAAGAAAGTCTCTCGCATATATATATATATATATATATATATATATATATATATATATATATTTATATATATATATATATAAGTGAAATTGTCTGTCTGTCTGTCTGTCTCTGTGTATGTGTATGTGTGTACATTTCCCTACCGAACTACTCTGTCAATTTTCAGTCTACAGAGACGAGATTTGACATAAGCGGTATTGAGATTTTGGAAAATCTTTTTAATAGGTTTTCGGCCAGAAATTTGGCTGTCATGGTGTCAAAGTTCAACGAATTGACCTTTGAAAACTCTACCAAACTTCTTGGCCAATTTGGGGTCTAGACACTTGAAATTTTAGATGTAGGTTACTTGGACATGTATCAAACTTTTTAATTTGATTTGAGCTCAAAACAATAAATGTTAAGAGGTTAAAATTAGGGTCAAATTTTAAAAAAATTGAACTCTGTGGTCTCTACCAAATTACTCAGCCAATTTTTGGTCTAAACATTTGAAAGACATAGGGCAAACTTTTTAATCGATTTTTCGCCGAAAATTTGGCTGCTAAGAGGTCAAAGTTAAAAAGATTTGACCTTTGCTGTCTCTAGCAATCTATTCAGCAAATTTTCGGTCTAAACATTTCAAAATTTACATAAAGGGTGTTCAGACATGCAGCAAGCTTTTTAATCAGTTTTGGGCGAAAATTTGGCTGCCAAGAGGTAAAAGTTCAAAAGAGTTGACCTTTGCAGACTCTACCAAACTCCTCTGCCAATTTTTGGTCCAAACACTTGAAATTTTAGATGTCGGTTACCTGGACATGAGTCAAACTTTTTAATATATATATATATATATATATATATATATATATATATATATATATATATATATGCACAGCGGAGGTTACCACAAGAGTGACAACCAATGCTTTGTTTAAAAAGGTGTATGCATGGATGTGTGGGCGGTTTACTTAGATGCATGTTACATTAAAACGCATGTTCCTATAACCCTTTTCTGCCTTGACGGGGCACTAAACCGACTTCGAAATCTGATGGGGTTTATTCTCTTTTCCTCTCTACTACCTCTTTCTCACAGAAGAGACACAGCGAGTCTATCTCTGCTGTATCCTTAGCTTCATGGAAAGTACTCGACTAAGCTTAAATCTATGATCCCACCCCCTGTAAAAATATTCACAGTAAACAATCGCCTAGCTACAACCACTGCCAGAAATTTCCTTTACTCTCTATCTGTACCTAAAACTTAACGAAAATTGTATGAGTAAAACTATTTTCCTAGAGCTGTCTATATGTGGAACACAATACCACGGGGCTTCTTCCCAGCTGACTATAACATGGCCGTTTTCAAGTCCAATGTAAACAAGTTCATGCTGAGCTGTTCTCATAAATAATCAATTTCTATCCTATTACTATCATTAACGATGATGACAGTGTTCACTCATAAACCCTTGTCCTCAAGTGGCTTCTGGGCATTGATAAGCGGCGAATCCCATATAAATTAACTAAATCTATGTGGGAGAGATTATTGAGGACAAATCCTCGACTGATATGCTTGGTGTAAGATGGAAGACAGTTTTTTTTTTGTCGCCTTCTTTAGATAAGCCTGAGTGTCCAATCCAGTGGTGGCTCGTGTATAGAACTGTAGAACTACAGCATGCCCAACTTATTTCAGCTTAATATTATTGACTAGCAGGACCCGTTAACTGGCGTTGCCCGGTTGAAACATGCCCCTCCCCCTTGTAAAAAGTTTAAGTACGGTTGTAGTTGGTATTGCCCAACCCCCAACCCCCGACCTCCAACCTCCTCATGTTAAAAACGGCTTTTGGAATAGATACTCTCAACATCCTCATGGAAAGAATGGCTTTCGAAATGGACACCCCAAACCTACTCCTGTTAAGAACGGTTTTCGGAATAGACACCCCATTTTGTGAGGTGCGGGTTGTCAAAATATCTGCTTCAAATTTAATCTTGATAATCGTTGTCATGATCCCCACGCGCAAATTCTATGAACCAATCTTGAAATTTTGGGTGCGCAGTGTCAGTCGGAAAAAATGTAAATGTTGGGTACTTATGTATTTTTGTTACCGTGCTGAAATAATAATGTCATTCTTTTGAAAGCCATTCTGAACATGTTGAAGGAGTGGTGTATTGTAAGTAATCTGTGCTTCCACCTTCGTTTATAATATAGACAAATATAGAAAAAAAACTTATGTTTGCATCAAGCGAGATATCCCTGTTGACCTTTAAGATCCCCTTTTAGTTATAGCGTGTACGTCGGTCAAGAAAAAAAAAACAGTGCAAAAAAAAAAAAAAAAAAGGGAAAGTTGGTACATTGCCCCAAAGCTTCTATTAAATATTATTGTTTTTATAACGCAAATAGGTCACAAATACGTAGATAAATCATAAAATAATATTGTGCTTAATCACATCGATTTTCACATCGGTATTATTTACAAAAATAGTATAAAAAAGAGAAAGTTATATTGTTTAATATTCGAAAAACTATCTATTTGCGTACAATGATAATGCGGTATTATTTTTTTTAAATTTAAACGTAAATAGGTCACAAATAACGTAGGTAAACGATAATGATTCTTTTTAATCGAAAAACTACTTATTTGCAGACAATTTAAATGCGATCTTCTTTTTCAAAACGTGGGTAGGTCACTAATAACTTCGGTAAACGATATTTTTTTATTTTAATAATTTCGCAACTGTATTTTCTAGAAAGTAATTTTGTGCTTAAAATGTAATTGCGTTCCAAATATCGTAGGTAAACCAAAATATTGTTTTTTTTAATAATATCGCAACTGTATTTTCTATAAAATAATGTTGTGCTTATGCACGTAGATTACCCCACACCACCCCGCCGCGGCTATTTTTGTAAAAAGATAGTTATAAAAATAATAATAATAATGCCCAAATAACAATTATTGTTGTGTCCGTATCAATAACAACACTAACGCAGAAAGTAAAGGTAAAACAAATATATTAAGACGAAAATAAAATACATATTTACAAAGGTGCAGTTGTACTGCAGTTGGAAGATTGTCCAGCAGAGGGCGTGTTAAAGTCTTTCATGGAGCAACCGGCACATGCGTCTTGCCTATCCGGCGTTCGAACACAGCTTCCCGGTCTTGCTGACTTGATACCTTTATCTATATCTTTTCACCCACGTATGCTAATTAGTGGGCGTCTCCACAACAATTATATTGATTAATAATCGAAAAACTACTGATTTGCGGACAATTGCCCTGCGGTATTTGTTGTAAGCATACTGTTTTCCCTTTAAAATTATAAAAAGTTTGGTGTATGAGTGTTGTATCGTGGAACAACAGTGAAAAAAGAACAATCAAGTCAACTGTTTCTTGGAAGCTCAACTCACTTGTCTTTTTGGGAAAATAAAACTCACGAACTTTGTATGCTGTTGAAATGACGAAGGTGTTATGCCATGAAGATTTTACGAATCTTTATTTCAATCACTTTTGGAGATTCTCTGCAGTGATGGTCGTTTCGATTCCTTGTCGGCAATCTGTTGTGTCGTGGAACAACAGTGAAAATAAGAACAATCAAGTCGAGGTTCGGTTAAGGAACAAGTGTATTAACAAGAATGTACAAAGATAGGAAAGCGTGTATATCTGCTGGGCATTCGGCTAGATGTTGAAGTGCAGTCGCATCTCTCTCACCGGTGTTGGAATTACTAGCGCTATTTATAGTGCTAATCGGTGTAAATTCCTCTATTCAAGGTAGGCCGGTATAACAATAAGATTTAAAACAACGCTGTATAAGATTAAAAATAAAAAAATTAAAAAATATTTGTGTCCGTATTATTTATAAGTAAAGGAAAGGTCTATAAACTTCTATGCGTATTGTTTAAAAGCAAAGAAAATGTTCTGCATAAACTTAATAAAAACGTGTGTAGTCTTTTACAAAAAGGTGTTTCTCTCTCACTCTCCTCTCTCTCTCTCTCTCTCTCTGTCTGTCTTTCTCTGTCTCTCTCGCTCTCTGTCGATGTCTCTCTATCTGTGTCGCTCTCTTTCTATTTAGGTATCAGTCTATCTGCCTCTCTCCCTTTCTCCCTATAAGTCTATCTTACGCTGTCTGTGTACCTTGATTTGTCCGTGTACATGTTTACAAAATCTGCCGTTCGCCCGCTGGCATGGCAAATCTTGAATAACGTGATTACGGCTTTGTTTCATTTGCACAAAACAATAAGTTTAATTGACAACAGTAGAAGAATTTAAGTAATATAGTGGGGAAACGGTAAACGAACCAGATAAGAAAGCGGTTGCTTAGCGGCCATGTTTTTAACAGCTAGTGTGTTCGTTTATTCAATAAGGTATCTATTCTCGAATAAGCGGGTTCAGAGGTAGCAAACAATGGGAAGTGATGGAACTGTGTAAGGGAGAAATTATTATTTTGTATAAATGAAATGAAAAGTCAATGCTTTGTATAGGAGTTTGTAATGCAGTTAAGCAGGGTGACTGGACCGAGTGTAGACTGGGGACAAGAAGAGATAGAGATGGAAAAATATGAGCTACTTCCTCTGTAGATGATGGCGATCCTAACGAATACATGTGTCTATAACGGCGGTCAAACGTTAGATTGCTGATAATAGTTTAGACATAATAAATTTGTATGTCGCATCTGTGTTTGCAAACCATACGGCAATTTGGTCTAGAGGAGAATTTCCTCAATCAAATCCTTATATATAGGATAAAATAAAAAAAATAATACACCCGTCTTTTTATTATATTATTCTTTCTTTTTATATAGAAATAATTAAGTTTATTGTCGGTAGTCATCCACGAATTTATGTATAATAAAAATTTAAAAAATATATTTTTTTTATCTTTGAGGAACTTAAACCCACGAAAGAACTGCCAAGTTCGCAGTTACACCTTCTTAGTGTTTTCTCTCATATGCGCGAGCGAATTAAACAAGGTCACAAAACGCCGATAGAGAACTGTGAGTCATCGCAGCACTACCAGTGGTGTCAAATAAGATTTTCAAATCCCGCTGAATCAGAGAAACATCTCCAGAAAAGCGCTTGATATTAACTTTTCAAAATTTCAAAAACCGCTGAACTGAAAAAAAAATCTCCAAAATAGAAATACACAATATTTTAACTATCAAACTATATAAACATAACAATATTCTATTTTATCTCTATGTAGTTTTGGCATTATATGGAAACGGTTAGCTCCCCAAATTGGCTGCCAAATTTTATCAGCTGGTTATATGTGGTTTTCGCAAAATGGTATATTGTATTCTTAACAAAAAAAAAAAAAAAATAATCAAAAATCAGTGTTTATCGAAAATTTAATTTAATTACAAATTACACATCACAATCATGTTGTATCAAAATTAAACATCACAATCATGGTGTATCAAAATTAAACATCACAATCATGGTATATCAGAATAAAACATCGCAATCATGGTGTATAAAAATTAAAAATCACAATCATGGTGTATCTGAATTAAACATCACAATCATGGCGTACCAAAATTAAACATCACAATCATGGTGTATCAAAATTAAAAATCACAATCATGGTATATCAAAATTAAACATCACAGCCAAGGTGTATCAAAATTAAACACCACAATCATGGTGTATCGAAATTAAACATCACAATCATGGTGTATCCAAATTAAACATCACAATCATGGTGTATCATAAATAAACATCACAATAATGGCGTATCAAATTAAACATCACAATCATGGTATATCAAAATTAAACATCACAATCATGGTGTATCAAAATTAAACATCACAATCATGGCGTATAAAAATTACACAATACAATCATCATAGTATATCAAAATTAAACATCACAATCATGGTGTATCAAAATTAAACATCACAATCATGGTGTAAAAAAAATAAACATCACAATCATTATGTGTCAAAATTAAACATCACAATCATGTGTATCAGTATTAAACATCACAATCATGGTGTATCGAAATTAAACATCACAATCATTGTGTATCTAAATTACACAACACAATCATGGCGTATCAAAATTAAACATCACAATCATGGCGTATCAAAATTAAACATCACAATAAGTGTGTATCAAAATTAAACATGAGAATCATAGCATATCAAAATTAAACATCACAATCATGGTGTATCAAAATTAAACATGACAATCATGGCGTATCAAAATTAAACATCACAATAAGTGTGTATCAAAATTTAACATCAGAATCATAGTATATCAAAATTAATCATCACAATCATGGTATATCAAAATTGATCATCACAATCATGGTATATCAAAATTGAACATCACAATCATGGTATATCAAAATTGATCATCACAATCATGTTATATCAAAATTGAACATCACAATCATGGTATATCAAAATTAATCATCACAATCATGGTACATCAAAATTAATCATCACAATCATGGTATATCAAAATTAATCATCACAATCATGGTATATCAAAATTGATCATCACAATCATGGTATATCAAAATTAATCATCACAATCATGGTGTATCAAAATTGATCATCACAATCATGGTGTATCAAAATTGATCATCACAATCATGGTGTATCAAAATTGATCATCACAATCATGGTGTATCAAAATTGATCATCACAATCATGGTGTATCAAAATTAATCATCACAATCATGGTATATCAAAATTAATCATCACAATCATGGTATATCAAAATTGATCATCACAATCATGGTATATCAAAATTGAACATCACAATCATGGTGTATCAAAAGTACACAACACAATCATGGTGTATCAAAAATGAACATCACAATCATGGTGTATCAAAATTAAACATCACAATCATGGTGTATCAAAAATAAACATCACAATCATGGTGTATCAAAATTAAAAATCATAATCATGGTGTATCAAAATATAGAATTGTTGTGGGGTACAAATCATCTCTATTTGAAAACTAAGTGGAATCAACCAGTCCTATGAATACCATTTGTCATCAAAGACAAGATGGAGACATTCATACCCTGTTTAATCGCATGCTACGAACATGTTCCTCTCATACTACTTTAGTGTCTCCTGTATTCTTTATGATAAATACATATTACATTTGTACAATTTACACTACTTGTAGTTTCTTTCATTTGTGACCCCTAGCACGGGTCTACAATAAGAATATTGCTAAAGACATTCTCTGCAAATATAAGATAAATTAATATTTCCAAAATAAAAATTTAAAAAGAAATCAAATAACATGTAAATAAAATCATGTTTTTATAATTTCTTAAACTTTAAGTTTGTGAGCAAATATAGGCATATAATAGGCACATTGTTTTTTTTTTTTTTTCAAACTAAGAAATTTGAAATCCTTTTAGACGGAGGTAATTTTAATTTTTGTCCCAATTCAGAACGTCCTTTTTGGGAGCTATATCAAAATCCAATTTTATTATACTTGTAAATAAATATCTAATGTGGTATTCTATTTTCTTAAAATAAATTTTACCTGCATTGGAAACCATGTGTCAAAGTTTGTCTCTTGCATCCCTAGGAAATAAGTTCTTTAGCGTTAAGTGAACTTCAACAGCTTGAAAGAGACCGTTCAACACCTGGGATTCGAATATCTCAGCCAGGCATTAGCAACAAGAAAATATATACTCGTAGCTTTAATTCTGAATGGTACTAACGGAAAAGTTGACTTAGCGGCTGTGATCTAAAAAATGTACTGTTCTGCTTCCGGTGCTTGCTGTTTGGAGGTGACGTAACGTGGACAAAAGATAGTTGTAGATTATAAGCAAAATGAAAGATAGAACTGAAAATCATGAGAAATCAAAGAAGCACGTTGACAATGTTGTTTTACTGTTAATTTTAGAAACCGTAAATATTAAGGAGAAACTTAGTGAAGCCCCTAGACTTTCAAGCCATCATCATAAGGTAAAAATCAAGAAGAAATGTGAAATTTTATCAAAAATCATCGACTGTATTTTATTTTGAGGAAACTTCAAGATTTTATGAAAAAGAGGATTTAATAAGTCCAGGTGTATTTAGAGGATTAATTAATTTTACATCTAAATTAGATTCAAGTTTAAGAAATCACTTGAAAAACAATATAATCTTTAAAGGTCTGTCTAAGACTATTCAGAATTACATACTTGACTGTATTCTACAAATATACCATGAGGAGATAATAGCAGAAATTAGCAAAGATTCCTTTGTGGCTTCCATGGCTGATAATACAATGGATGTGTCTGATCACACACAAACGATCATTGTTGTACAATACGTCTTGGATGGAGAAATATTTGAACGCTTTTGGGGATTCTTTATTCTAGAAAATCAATCTGCTAATGGCATGACAAAATGTATTCTAGAACAATCAGACACAATCCTTCGATGAAATGATCAAAAACGGATAACTTAGACATTTCATGGGCAAATGCTATGGAATGCAAAAAAGCGGGAATTCATGCAAAAATAAGAACATCTTCTAGTAATGCACATTTTATTCACTGTTATGCAAAGCAACTTAATTTAATAATGAGAAAACGCAGCAAGCATTACACAAAATACAAGAATCTTTTCTCTAATATTTTGGCTATTCCAACTTTCTTCTCCAGATCACCACAAGTGTGTCCATTCTCCAAAAAACATGAATGTAAGCATTCCACGTCCATCGACCACAAGGTGGAATTCCAACATACAGACCATAAATAGAGTTTATGAAAATGTTCAACTTTTTAAAAATCGGTCAAGAATATATATAAATTATACACCTGGCATGAATTGAAATGAATGGCTCTCGTCTTGGGGAGGCTCAATCTTTTAACAAGCTTCTGGGCTTAATCTTTTCTCCTGATCTAAAATGGAATACGTACATCAAATCCCTTGCCAAGATCGCTGGAAAAATGATGGGATCCTTCTATCGATCCAGTGGATATTTACCTGCTGATGCAATTCTCTTCCTATATAAGAGCCAGGTACGTCCAAGAACGGAGTATTGCTGTCACATATGGGCATGGAGCTGCTGAGAAGACCTTATCCTGACTTGATAGAGTTCAGAATAGACTATGTAGCCTAATGGGGGATGCCGTTTCTTTTCCCTGCAACCTCTTTCTCAAAGAAGAGACGTTGCGAGCCTGTCTCTGTTTTATCGTTATTTTTATGTCAAGCGCTTGTCTGAGCTCCAATCTATGCCCCCCTCGCTAAACATTCACGAGAAACATTCGTTTGGCTGTAAACACTATCAATAATTTCTCCCACTCTTCATCTGTGCCTATACCTAAACGTAGATTCCATGAACAAAGTTTCTTTCTGAGAACAGCACGCCTGAGGAACTTTCTTTCCTTTACCTGCTTTTCAGCTGACTACAATTTGGCCGTTTTCAAGTCTAATGTAAACAAGTTCTTGATTAGCCGTTCCCCTTAAGTAATCCAATTTACCAAATTTACACTTCTAACGATTACTATGATATTGTCCTTTTGACCAATGTACACTCTTTAACCTTTATCCTCGAGTGACCTCTGGGTCTTGATAAGTGGTGATTCTTTTGTAAAAAAAAAACTAACAAAAAAAAAACATAATTTAACAACAGACTCTTTCAGACTTTGACAAACAAATGGATACCCAGGAAGGGGTGCCTGCGCATGATTTTTTTTTGTGGCAGGAGGTGTGCAATCTCCTATCACACCTCTCCTGAGTCGACATTTCTAGATACCAGTGGCAAGTGAAGTTTATGTACAAGACGACTGGAAACAAATGCCGAGATAAGCGGAGAGCACATACATAATATATAAAAGATACAACAACATAAAATAATCCTAAATAAAAATAAGTATTTTATTTTACTTGATACATTCATTTGAAAGTAAAATCCATTCTTTTTGTTTTTATCTGTGAGAAAAGATTAATAATTTTCTCTTTGACTCTGAATAACTAATAAAAGTTTTTTTTTTTCAATTGAAAGCACTGCAAGTGCATTTAGTCTTTCAAAACTCATAGTACTTCTTAGAAAAGGTTTTATTCTCTTTCAGGATTGAAAAACAACGTTCTGCTTCTGATGCAGTCATGGGAATTATCAAGAGGATTTTTACCAAGTTTATAATCTTACTAAGGACAGCATCTAAATTATTTTCCAAGATAAATTTCAGGAGCTCAATTAATTTGTAATATCAATGAATATCTGACCTACTATAGAATATTTCTAGCTCAGTGTCAAGTTTTTCTTTATCAAGCCTTATACTCTTGTAGTTTCTTCCTCACAAATACTAGACGCTGGAATTCCCTTCCTGGCTCCTGCTTCCCCAACTGTACTAACATGCAGAAGTTCAAGTGTAATATGAACAGGCATCTGTTTGCTCAACTCCCTACAACTTATGTCCCCGATAATAGTCCCCTACATCAAAGTGGCGCGTGCCTTGTTTAGGGTGAGCACGGAATTAAAAAAAAATCACTAATAAAAGCTATTGTTAAGGTACATTTGGAGAAGGCCAGAGATTATATCGGCTGAAACGTTGTAAGTATAACACTTAAAATAGGAGTAGTAGTTTGAATAAGTTAAATGATACATATTACCAATCCTCATCTCTAAAATTCGGAAACTTTTAAGAGTATATAGGAGTAATGGGGGCAATTCTAACATGTTTCCGCAATTCTGATATAATTACCGATTCTTTTTTTAAATTACAGATTACCAATTTTCATTATTCTAAAACCTTTAAATATTGAGCTGTAGAGTTTTTTTTCTGGATTACTGTAGAAACCCAAGTAATGTATGCATATATTTTTCGCAAACGGAAAAATAGACATTTCTCGGTAAAGGATTATTTATAAATTTTAGTTTTATTTGTAATTCAAAATCAATAAATATTTATTGTTTTATTATTAGTATCAACAATGGTAAATTTTGTTTAAAAAAAAAATTAAAATTTGTAAAATAGACACAATTTTTTTCTGATTCAGAGATCCCCAAATGCAGGGACGTGCAAAGGGAAGAGTTCTAGGGATGCTCAAGCACCTGCCCCTTTTACTTCTGTTTTAAAAGTGCCCTTTTCAGAGGAATGTAATATAGGCCTATACCCTACCATTACTATATATTTGCCGTTGATCGCCTGCCCTAAAAAAAGTTCTCTGCACCCCACTGCAGTTTCAATTTTCCCAATTCCCGATTCTGATTAATCGTCCCAATAATAGTAATGAAGAACATCCGCACTCTTTTGTGTTTCACATCGACTTCAAGGCTACTAAACCATTCAATAGATGAGAAAATCAATTCGGTGGGTGTATACAGCGTTTAATTAAAAAACGAAAAAAAAAGTAATTAATTGAATCTTATTGGTATACTAAATTAGCCACGCCCCTATGGCAGTCAGAAGGACCGTATTTCAAAGTGTGGTATTTTCATTTCGCGCTGTTTGATATGACCTCACCTGATTGACTAATGAATCCATCAACAAGGCAATAATTGTCCGATATCATCTCGAGTGTGGCTCTAATTACTCAGTTGTAATTACAAAATTGTTTCCCCCGATCTGAAGTAAGCATTCCAGAGTTGCTTGGTATGTGGTATTTTTTGTTAATTATTATTACTGGAATAGCAATGTTGTTTATTTTTTTATTTTTATTTTGATGGAGGTGGGGGTTATTTGGTGTGGTGTTTCAGTTTATTACCTCTCCTCTCAAAGAAATATATTGGCACCAAAAGGGCATTATTTGCCGCCAAGTAAAACCACCCTTATTAATGGTTTCTTCTTCGTGTTTTATTAAGGCTAACTACTAGTGTTTGGACAATTAATCGGAATCGGGAGTTGAAAAATAACATTTGGTGCTATCGGAATCGAAAATAATTTGGCCCATTTTCCGAGGCCAAAAAATGATTCTTTTAATTGTTTGATTTTTGTCTTTGTTTAAAACGTGATTTTTAATTACTAGTACTCATGATAACCTAATAAATATTTATATATTTTGAACTAACAGTAAAACTATCACCTAAAGATCCCCCCTTACACACATGTTTATTTTTACGTTTCTGAAAATATATATACACTAGCGAGACCTGTAGAAATTCCAGGGGACTGATATGTATTGTATTGATGTTGGCATTCTGTAGATATTCAGCGTCAATGGAGACGCTCTGATGTTATTGTAGCTATTTTGTTAAAACTGCAAAAGTATTTATCCAAGCTAGCAGGGACGCCCGGCATAGGCAGGTCTTAAAATACGTTTAAATATATTTTAACTCTTGCAGATTTCGTATATATTATTATAGAGTTAATGTTGTATCGATTTTTGTATATTATATTAGATTTCCAAAATAAAAAATATATCTATAAGACTTGGGTTTATCAGCTTGAATCTGAACCGAATCTCAAACTTATGAACACACACACACACACACACACACACACACACACACACACACACACATATATATATATATATATATATATATATATATTGTTCCTTCAGCTATAATCGAAACCAAAACTCATCAAGAACTCTTGATAAAATTATTTATAAAAAAAAATAGATTACTAAGGTGCTATCAGCTAAAATCGAAACCAAGACTTATGAAGAGTTCTTGATAAATTTATTTTAAAAAATACATTATTGGAGTGTCATTACCTATAATCGAAACCGAAACTAAAACTTATAAGAAATTCTTGATAAAATTATTGTCAAAAAATAGATGAGTTAAGTGCAATCAGTTATAATCGAAACCGAAACAAAACTTATGAAGAATTCTTGCTAAAATTATTTATTACAAGAAATGAAAGTACATTCAAATTTTCATGTGAACAATATTTTTATGCAGACACTATTTTCATATTTTCATGTAGACAACAATTTTAAATGTTCATGTGTGTAATATTTTTAATTTTTCATGTAGACAATATATTTAAATTTTCATGTAGACAATATTTTTAAATTTTCATGTAGACAATATATTAAAATTTTCATGTAGACAATATATTTAAATTTTAATGTAGACGATATATTTGAATTTTCATGTAGACAATATTTTTAAATTTTCATGTAGACAATACATTTAAATTTTTTTGTAGACAATATATTTAAATTTTCATGTAGACAGTATATTTAAATTTTAATGTAGACAATATTTCAAAATTTTCTTGTAGACAATATATTTAAATTTTCATGTAGACAATATTTTTAAATTTTCATGTAGACAATATTTTAAAATTTTTATGTAGACAATATATTTAAATTTTCATGTAGACAATATATTTAAATTTTCATGTAGAAAATATATTTAAATTTTCATCTAGACAATATTTTAAAATTTTCATGTAGACAATATATTTAAATTTTCATGTAGACAATATATTTAATTTTTAATGTAGACAATATATTTAAATTTTCATGTAGACAATATATTTACATTTTCATGTAGACAATATATTTAAATTTTAATGTCGACAATATATTTTAATTTTCATGTAGACAATATTTTAAAATTTTCATGTAGACAATATTTTAAAATTTTTATGTAGACAATATATTTAAATTTTTATGTAGACAATATATTTAATTTTTAATGTAGACAATATATTTAAATTTTCATGAAGACAATATGTTTAAATTTTCATGTAGATAATATATTTAAATTTTCATGTAGACAATATATTTAAATTTTCATGTAGACAATATATTTAATTTTTAATGTAGACAATATATTAAAATTTTCATGTAGACAATATTTTAAAATTTTCATGTAGACAATATTTCAAAATTTTAATGTAGACAATATTTTAAAATTTTCATGTAGACAATATATTTAAATTTTCATGAAGACAATATTTTAAAATTTTCATGTTGACAATATATTTAAATTTTCATGTAGACAATATATTTAAATTTTCATGTAGACAATATTTTAAAATTTTCATGTAGACAATATTTCAAAATTTTCATGTAGACAATATATTAAAATTTTCATGTTGACAATATTTCAAAATTTTTCATGTAGACAATATTTTAAAATTTTCATGTAGACAATATATTTGAATTTTCATGTAGACAATACATTAAAACTTTCATGTAGACAATATATTTAAATTTTCATGTAGACAGTATATTTAAATTTTAATGTAGACAATATTTCAAAATTTTCTTGTAGACAATATATTTAAATTTTCATGTAGACAATATTTAAAAATTTGCATGTAGACAATATTTTAAAATTTTTATGTAGACAATATATTTAAATTTTCATGTAGACAATATATTTAAATTTTCATGTAGAAAATATATTTAAATTTTCATCTAGACAATATTTTAAAATTTTCATGTAGACAATATATTTAAATTTTAATGTAGACAATACATTTAAATTTTCATGTAGACAATATATTAAATTTTCATGTAGACAATATATTTAAATTTTCATGTAGACTATATATTTAAATTTTCATGTAGACAATATATTTAAATTTTCATGTAGACAATATATTTCAATTTTCATGTAGACAATATTTTTAAATTTTCATGTAGACAATATTTTAAAATTATTATGTAGACAATATATTTAAATTTTCATGTAGACAATATATTTAAATTTTCATGTAGACAATATTTTAAAATTTTCAGATAGACAATATATTAAAATTTTCATGTAGACAATATATTTAAATTTTAATGTAGACAATACATTTAAATTTTCATGTAGACAATATATTAAATTTTTAATGTGGACAATATATTTAAATTTTCATGTAGACTATATATTTAAATTTTCATGTAGACAATATATTTAAATTTTTAATGTAGACAATATATTTAAATTTTCATGTAGACAATATTTTAAAATTTTCATGTAGACAATATATTTAAATTTTCATGTAGACTATATATTTAAATTTTCATGTAGACAATATATTTAAATTTTCATGTAGACAATATATTTTAATTTTCATGTAGACAATATTTTAAAATTTTCATGTAGACAATATTTTAAAATTTTTATGTAGACAATATATTTAAATTTTCATGTAGACAATATATTTAAATTTTCATGTAGAGAATGTTTTAAAATTTTCAGATAGACAATATATTTAAATTTTCATGTAGACAATATATTTAATTTTTAATGTAGACAATATATTTAAATTTTCATGTAGACAATATATTTAAATTTTCATGTAGACAATATATTTAAATTTTCATGTAGACAATATATTTGAATTTTCATGTAAACAATATTTTAAAATTTTCATGTAGACCATACATTTAAATTTTCATGTAGACAATATATTTAAATTTTCATGTAGACAGTATATTTTAATGTAGACAGTATATTTTAATGTATTCATGTAGACAATATTTACAAAATTTTCTTGTAGACAATATATTTAAATTTTCATGTAGACAATATTTTTAAATTTTCATGTAGACAATATTTTAAAATTTTTATGTAGACAATATATTTAAATTTTCATGTAGACAATATATTTAAATTTTCATGTAGAAAATATATTTAAATTTTCATGTAGACAATATTTTAAAATTTTCATGTAGACAATATATTTAAATTTTAATGTAGACAATATATTTAAATTTTCATGAAGACAATATATTAAAATTTTCATGTAGACAATATATTTAAATTTTCATGTAGACTATATATTTACATTTTCATGTAGACAATATATTTAAATTTTCATGTAGACAATATATTTAATTTTTAATGTAGACAATATATTTAAATTTTCATGAAGACAATATATTTAAATTTTCATGTGGATAATATATTTAAATTTTCATGTAGACAATATTTTAAAATTTTCATGTTGACAATATATTTAAATTTTCATGTAGACAATATATTTAAATTTTCATCTAGACAATATATTTAAATTTTCATGTAGACAATATATTTAAATTTTCATGTAGACAATATATTTAAATTTTCATGTAGACAATATATTTAAATTTTCATGTAGACAATATATTTAAATTTTCATGTAGACAATATATTTAAATTTTCATGTAGACAATATTTCAAAATTTTCATGTAGACAATATATTTAAATTTTCATGTAGACAATATATTTTAATTTTCATATAGACAATATATTTAAATTTTCATCTAGACAATATTTTAAAATTTTCATGTAGACAATATATTTAAATTTTCATGTAGACAATATTTTTAAATTTTCATATAGACAATATATTTAAATTTTCATATAGACAATATTTTTAAATTTTCATATAGACAATATATTTAAATTTTCATATAGACAATATATTTAAATTTTCATGTAGACAATATATTTAAATTTTCATGTAGACAATATATTTAAATTTTCATCTAGACAATATTTTAAAATTTTCATGTAGACAATATATTTAAATTTTCATGTAGACAATATTTTTAAATTTTCATGTAGAGAATATATTTAATTTTTTATGTAGGCACTATATTTAAATTTTCATGTAGGCACTATATTTAAATTTTCATGTAGACAATATATTTACATTTTCATGTAGACAATATATTTTAATTTTCATGTAGACAATATTTTAAAATTTTCATGTAGACAATATATTTAAATTTTCATGTAGACAATATTTAAAAATTTTCATGTAGACAATAACAGGTCAACAAGTATCTACGAAACAGCCCTAAAAAATAGTGGATACAAAAATATCGATATCAAATATAAGCAACAAAACACCAACAACTATAATAAAATTAAAAATAGAAGAAAAAGAACTATAATTTGGTATACGGCCTCATACAATCAAATGTTAAAAACAAAACTTGTCAAGAAATTTCTAGATCTTATACAAAAACACTTTCCCGCAACCAACCCCTTACACAAAATCTTCAATAAAAATACCTTAAAGCTATCCTACAGTTGTTGCGAAAATTTAGAGATGATAATTAAAGCACATAATAACAAAATACTAAATAAAAACAATATAAACAACAACAAAATAAACAATAAAAAATAGACACCATGACAAAAATAAAACCAACACTAGTAGAAATAATAATAATAATAATAATAATAATAATAATAATAATAATAATAATAATAATAATAAACCAACCCCGGACAAGAACAATCATACCATAAATAAAAATACTAATAACGAACAAGATAAATGCAACTGTAGACACCGCACACTTTGCCCAGTTCAAAATAAATGTCTAACAAAAATCGGAGTTTATCAAGCAACAATATTTACGAAAAAACCCCGAATAACAAGAAATATTACGTAGGCATGACTTCCTTACATTTCAAAACCCGATACTATGACCACAAAAGTACATTCAAAAATAAAAAACACCGTATAAAAACAACACTAGCGAATAAATACTGAGAACTCAAAGAAAGCGGACATTCGCCGGTAGTCGAATGGAAAATAATAAGACAAGCTACAACATGTAGGCATTTAGACGATCCATGTAAATTATGCCTTCATGAAAAATTTGCTATCCTGTACTTTAAAGAACCCCAAAATCTATTAAACTGTAGAAGAGAAATAGCAAACTGCGTTCACAAAATAAAACTTACTCTCGGATAGCGATACAAAATAGCTTTAAAACTAACAAAAACAATAGAAAATAAACAAATAAATAAATTTAATAAGCTTGAATATACATAATCTATCACACGTATATGTATGTATATATATGTATATATATGTGCATATATGTATGTACACATATGTACATTTATATATATATAAAAGGAGGAAAACGTCTACCTTAAACCACTAACCTAGTTCTAAAACAGACCCTTTGTTAGATAAAATGCATGCCCATTGGCTGATAGGCAGGGGCGCGGTGGATACTAGAAAGCTGATTGGCTGACTAAAATCCTCAACAGAAGAGGACCATATAAAAACGAGAAACGACCACAGAATTCGCGCATAAGCCTGACGAATCCTAGAATGGATGAAAGGCCGAATATTCAGTGTAGCTTAATCGCTTATATTTTTTATAAGTTATATATATATATATATATATATATATATATATATATATATAATAAAATATAAAGCTGAATGTCTGTATGCGTGTGTCTTGTAACGAATAGGCTCCTATATGGTTGACTAGTTTTAAAAAATGATTTCATATAATGATAGGAGAGGTATCGAGACACAGAAATGGGTATGTTTGATCTGGCAGAACGGTGGTTCATCGCGTCTGGTCCACAAAGTATGGAAATTAAAAATTTAAAAATTAAAAAAAAAACGTTTACAAGTGTTTTTGATATAGATGTACATAAGAATAGTTTTAAAGTATGTTTTAAATTAAATAGGGATGCTATAATAAAATTGTGGCGTCTGCGTTCGCGCCTGGCCTCCATGGAATGGATTAGGGACAAACTTTAATAAAGACTTTTCATATCTATCTGCGTAAGTATACTTTGATAATGATGTTTCAGTTTGAAGAAATATGGTATAATAAAATTATGGGGTGTTCATTCGCACCTGACCTCCATAGAATGGAAATATGTCACAAAGTTTAACACAGAATATTGTGATAAGTGTTTCAATGTGAACTGGTACGGTATAATAAATTATTAGGTTTATCTATTTTATTTTTACTTTCATCATATTTTGCTTTGTTTTTGATACCCCTAAATTCGAAGCTATCTCTTTACAACCCTTCCTTTTCATAACCTATCATACTTTCATAAATCAGAGTCCATTTTCTGTAGGCTGTTTTTGAACCCAGTCAACGACGGGCACTTTTGCTAGGACTCTGATTGAAAAAACAAAGCAAAATATGATGAAAGTAAAAATAAAATAGATAAACCCCATACTTTATTATATCGTACCTGTTCACACTGAAACACTTATCACAATATTCTGTGTTAAACTTTGTATATTTATATATATATATATATATATATATATATATATATATATATATATATAAATTAAGCTACACAGAATATTCCGCGTTTCATTCTCGTGAGCATTTGTCAGGCTTAGGCGAAGAGTTTTGGTTACCGCGCAAAAATTTACGCATAAAATTATAGTTTCGTATATTAATGTATGTGATTAAATAAAGAAGTCATATATATATATATATACACATATATATATATATATATATATATATATACACATATATATATATTTATATATATATATATATATATATATATATATATTACACAGTGATCACCATTTATCAAGGCCCGGAAGCCACTCAGGGATAAGGGTTATTGCAAGTACATTACGTTAGTGTGGAGATTTGATGAAGTGTTTACTTAAGGGGGCGGTTCATTAGGAATTTGTTAACGTTGGACTTGAACACATCCAAGTTGTAGTCCGGTGGGAAGCAGGCAGACGGAACAGAGTTACACAGGCGTGCAGTTCTAAGAAAGAAGCTTTGTTTATGGAATCCGCGTTTTGATTTAGGCACAGATAAAGAGTGGGGGAAATTTTTCACAGTGGATTCAGCTAGACGGGTGTTTTTCGTGAAAGATTGGCGAGGGGGGGGGGACCAGAGATTGGAGTTCAGACGAGCACCTGCCATGGATATAACGATAAAACAAGGATAGGCTCGCACCGTCTCGTCTGTGGGAGAGAGGTTGCAGGGTAGAGAAAAAGGCATCCCCCACTAAGCCACGAAGTCTATTTTGTACTATGGCTCTCGTCTTCAGGAGGCCTCAAGTTTTGACAAGCTTCTGGGCTTGACCATTACTCCTGATCTTAAATGGAACACGTATATCAAATCTGTTGCCAAGGCCGCTGGAAAAATGGTCGGATCTTTCTATCGATCCAGTAGATATCTCACTGCTGATGCTATTCTCTACCTATATAAGAGCCAGGTACGTCCAAGGATGGAATACTGTTGCCACATCTGGGCAGGAGCTGCTAGAAAGGACTTGTCCTGCCTTGATAGAGTTCAAAATAGACTTCGTAGCCTCGTAGGAGATGTCCTTTTCTCCTCCTTGCAACCTCTATCTCACAGAAGAGATGTTGCGAGTTTGTCTCTGATGTATCGTTATTTTCATGGAAAGTGTTCAACTGAGCTTCAATCTATGGTCCCCCCTCGCCAAACTTTCACAAGAAACACTCGTCTAGCTGTAAACACTATCAATAATTTCCCCCACTCTTTATCTGTGCCTAAACCTAAACGTAGATTCCATGAACAAAGCTTCTTTCTTAGAACTGCACGCCTGTGGAATTGTCTTCCGTTTTCCTGCTTTCCGGCTGACTACAATATGGTTGTGTTCAAGTCTAAAGTAAATAAGTTCTTGATGAGCCGTTCCATATAAGTTATTAAATTTACCAGATTTTCATTACTAATGATTACTATATTGACAAATTTCTACTGTACACTCTTTAACCCTTATCCTTGAGTGGCCTCTGGGCCTTGATAATGTGGTGATACCTTTGTAAAAAAAAAAAAAAATGTCAAGGCAGGATAGGCTGTTTTTAGCAGCTCCTGCTCAGATATGGCAACAGTATTCCATCCTTGGATGTACTTGGCTTTTATATAGATAGAGAATTGCATCAGTAGTGAGATATCTTCTGGAGCGGTAGAAGGATTCCACCATCTTTCCAGCGACCTTGGCAACAGACTTGATGTACGTGTTCCATTTCAGATCAGGAGTAAAGGTCAAACCCAGAAGCTTGGCAAAACACGGGGCCTCACCCAGACGAGAGCCATCCATCACAATTTATGCCAGATGGGGATCAGAGCGTTGATGATGTAAGGATAGGAGTTTGGTTTTGGATGCATTAAAGGTAACCAGCCACATCTTCCACCACTGAACCACGCGCTCGAGATCAGAGGAGAGCGAATCAGAGAGAACTTTGTCATTTACAGCCTTTGATGCGTTGCAGTAGATGGTCGTGTCATCAGCATAGATGTCAACGAATGATTTAAGTATGTGTTTAGGGAGGTCATTTATGTAGATCAGGAAGAGAGTTGGGCCCAGGATTGACCCCTGAGGGACTCCAGCATTTATATTGCAGGCCTCCGATTTTTGTCCATCTACCACTACTCTTATGAGCCTATCAGAAAGAAATGATTTAATGATTGAGAAAACATTTCCAGTCATACCGTCGCTGGAAATCTTGTGAAGTAGACCTTTATGCCATACCCTGTCGAAGGCCTTTGATATGTCAAGAGCAATTGCCC
>NC_136509.1:73792933-73842933 GCF_053919585.1 Euprymna scolopes
CCCGGCACAAATATATATATATATATATATATATATATATATATATATATATATATATATATATATATATAAACTCAAATGACCTTGTAATAGGTTTCTAACCCAGATTCCGGTTTACGACTTCTGCTTGCGCATGCGTACATAAACAAATAATAAATGCGACAATAAACCGTATTTTTTTGCTCTGTACGTTTTCAGCGTCTCAATTGTTTTATTTTTTCGCGTTTAAATTATCCATATAAACAATTAATAATGCTTTCTGCATTTTTTTTACATCGTTCATTTCCGTATTACGTCAAAGTTATTTTAACGCAATTTTCTTACAAATAAATCTACCCGGTGACAACGATAAGAGCATTTTACAACGGCGATTTACCCACCGCATTACTGTTTTTAAAATTTATTCTCCATGTTTTAATACATTTTTCTTAAAAAAAACATTCATACATTTTCTTCTACATTACCAACATAAATAAATAACCCCGAAAATATGTTTTTTTTATTGCGTTACAAATAAATAATCAACGCGACAATAAAACGTATTGTTTTACCGTACGTTTTCTGCGTCTCAATTGTTTTTTTTTTTTGGCTTTTACATTAAAAGATATATCAAACTTTGAATTTAACTTAAAGTATTATGGTATCTGTTCAGTGCCCATTTACCTATAAGTATGGCGGATCTACTTATAATTCAATGGCTGTATTCTTTTTTCAAAAATAAACAATTATAAACAGAACGACTCATAGAAATCTATATATATATTCTTTTTTCATTTTAATATACTTCCATGCGTGACTAAAACGCGGAATATTCTGTGTAGCTTAATTGCCATATATATTTTATAACTTACTATATAGCTCTATCTACGTATTGAGCACTGTTGAAGTAATTACTTAAAGTTTACGCATAAATGTATACTTTCGTATATTTATTTATGGGATTAAATTTAGTAATCATATATATATATATATATATATATATATATATATATATATAGTGGAAATGGTAATTAATAAAAATTGAAGAAAGTGTTCAATACTGTTGTAGAGCACATATGCGTTTTATTTTTTATTACCGTATTTTTCTGTTAAGTTACATTATTGTTTCAGCTACCCGGCCGTTTTTTTTTTGCCGTCTGTAGCTTCCTCAGACTTTTACATATTATTTATCTAATCTTATAATTCATAAGCATAAAAATGGAATTAAATCAATCGTTTTTGAGTCTATAACGAACGATCTCATACACACAGAATATATATATATATATATATATATATATATATATATATATATAGTAACAGAAATATGCGTAAAAGTATGAGGAAGCTACAGACGGCAAAAACAAAAAAAAAACAAAAAAAAAAACGGCCGGGTAGCTGAAACAATAATGTAACTTAACAGAAAGATACGGTAATAAAAAAAAAAACGTTTATATATATATATATATATATATATATATATATATATATATATATATATATATATAATGTATGTATATATATATGTATATCTATGTATGCATGTATATATGTGTATAATATATATATGTAAATAATATATATATATATATATAATATTCAATAGAGAGTTGGTTGAGTCTTCATAAATTAAAGTATATTTGAGCGTATGTTACAACCAAGCAAAGCCAGGTGCACCCTCTACCACTGCTAGTCGATTATAAATTTGTACACAAATTCATAATAATCAGGAAATCTGACAGTACCGTCTGCCTTCAACTATTGATATAAATTTGCAACCTTTGTCATTTTTTAAGGCTTGCAATAATTGGATCTAATTTCTCATTATAAAAGAATGTGTGTCTGATAAAAATATTAATAAAAAAACATATAAAAAAAAAGAAGAAAAAAGCTGACAAAGTAATAAGACTGATAAGTATAAAAAAATTAAAAATTAGAAATGAAAATAATTCTCTTCCTGAGTCAGTGATTGGTTTTATAGATAAAGAAGGTTGGAGAGAGAAGAAAAAAAATTTATTAATTATTATTATGAAAGAAAGATAAAAAAAACAACTCTTTTTTGAGGCAGCAGTGGTGTCGGTGGTGGGAATGGAATGGGGGTGCAAATAGACTCGTGAGGGGTTGGGAGTCTAAAAATGAACTAGCGATGTCGGGGAAGAACAAAGATGATTTCCTATGGGGGAAATAGTGAACTTCCTACATTTGCTCTTAAGGTTTGAGTAAAAAATAAAACAAAAGCCGTAACAGAATATATATATATATATATATATATATATATATATATATATATATATATATATATATATATATATATATACTAGCATAGTACTTGACCTTGTGGGGGGTTGATGTAATGCTATTTTTTATGCTTATGAAGTGTAAGATAAGATAAGATAA
This sequence comes from Euprymna scolopes, assembly GCF_053919585.1. Lineage (NCBI taxonomy): Eukaryota > Metazoa > Mollusca > Cephalopoda > Sepiida > Sepiolidae > Euprymna > Euprymna scolopes. Next base: position 73,795,310 of record NC_136509.1, read on the forward strand.
ATAATATGTAAGAATATAAATTTGCGAAAAAAATCTCAATCGAAATTTATGAGAAGATTAAATGAGAAAAGATAGAATTTTAAATAAGAGTTCGTAAATGCATAAGTAATGTATAAACAATGTGGTTTTATTGTTGCTATGGAGAGTGTTCTGTTTTGATTAGTTAGTTAAAGAAAGAATAATTTTTGGTAAGTTAATTAATTTGTATTTGTATAAATAAATGTTATTTAAAGTGTTAATGTAAGTCAAGTTAATAAAGAAAAAATGGAAGAGCTCTTTTAAAATATAAAAAAATGTAAGCTTGTATTTATACTATAATTGAGGTATTACGTGTGTGAATTTTTGATTTAAGAAACTAAATTGTCCAATTGTATCAATAAACGTCTTTCCAATTTACAGAACAACATTAAAAAGTTACGTCGTCAAACAAAAAAAGAAACAAAAAAGAAAGAAAGAGAAAACACGCTGTAATGGTTGTGTGTGCGTGTGTGCGTGCGCTGTGAAGTGGGAATAAGTAGTACGAATAATTTTATAACTACTGATACTTGTTGGAAACATTTCGATGCAAAACCTAGCTTAAAACACTGCCAGGCACAGCAAGTACATTTGTGTGTAATTTCATAAAAATCTGTCAAACCGTTTTTGAGTCAATAACGAACGAACTCACATGCACAGAATATATATATATATATATATATATATATATATATATATATATATATATATATATATATATAGTTACAGAAATATCCGTTGTTTACTGGGTCGAAAAGAGTCTTCAAAAATAGGAAATATATGCTTATTATGAAAGTATGAAAGGTCATGAAAAAGGGGTATCTTGGTAATGAGTATCAAAAGCAATGCAACCCCCTCAAACGAACATGAGGAGACAGTAGTGAGAATCTTTAATGGCACAAATGTGTGAACACTAATTACATTTCCCTATTATAAGTGGTGTAAGGGAACGATGTACCCCGTAAAAAAACTTCCCTCTTCCTATTGTGCAGTTATCATGGCATGTTCGGTAGCTCTACATCAAACGTTATAAGCATGCATAGGTTTCTTATTTACAAGTGACACCCCTGGGGCAACCGTTGGTGAGGATGAGCGGTGTAACCCACCAAAACCTCCCTCCACCACATGGTGGGTTATCCCTCCTAATTTGGAGGTGTAAATCAAACGGTATATACAGGAGTTCCTGTTATAAGTAACTTCACCTGGGACCCTTTCTCCTTTGGTGGGAGTGAACCGTGAAAGCTTTCCCTTCCCATGGTGGATTATCCTGCCAGATTTGGTAGCTCTACGTGAAAACGGCGTGAGTGTGCATAGGATTTCCCTCTGATGCCTCACTGCAGTTCATGGAGATGACGTTCCCATACCTATTTTTGCTCTTTGATATTTCTTCTATAATTTTATGTGGTCAGTTTAGTATAATATTATACCATATTCGCGTACAGACACACACACAGGCGCTGAGCTTTATTATATATAACTAGGACATATGGTCGAGTGGTCCTAGACGTTGTATCAAAGTTTACAGTTACCCAAAGGTGCTGAGTTCAATCCTGAATGAAAGCAGTAAAAAAAGTAACATTCAAAACATGCAACTATGTCCCAGAGCCTAGCTGGAGTCCGAACACGGTGCCCCCGTAATAATAATAAAGGGTTGGGTTCGAGACTCCTAACAAACGGTTCTCCAGTTGATACAAAACATCTGATGAAGGCCGGAGGGCAAAACGGCCGAAAAGTTGTGACAATAACAACCAAGATGAGGAAGTCAGTCCGACAATCTCAATCAATGAAAACACCTCAACTCCAAAATACAGACAATTACAATCTATAAAAACCTTTGTATGTATATATTTGCTTAAATGTCTATTTTTACCTAATATATTTAGCTCTACAAATTAATTAATTAATATCATCGTAAATTCTACAAATTACAATATATATATATATATATGTGTGTGTGTGTGTGTGTGTGTGTGTGTGTGTGCAATGGTTGTATAACTTCCAAGATACCACCTTTATTTAAATCATATAAATAGGCTTGTAACTCACTGGCTGTAAATTTTACCATGTGGACATATATCTTATAAATAAACAAATAAATAGATACAATAATTTCAAAATGAATGAACGAATAAAAAGTGAGGAATAAAAATCAAATCAATTTAACTTACCAATAAAATAGACGGATTATGTAGTGGCCGACAGAAAAGAAAAAAAAAGCAAAGATAGGGAAGTTAACAACGATGAGGATATAATATTACTTAGGCCAATAAACAACCGCGAAGTTAAAAAATAACAACACCACCGCTGCTACAGCTTGACACCATGAGATCGTACTCCCCTATCCTCCCTCAACCCCCACCCCACTCCCTTTCTCACCACACATGCATCCAAACTCCCTACTTCTCACATTCACGAAGCATAAACCCCACTTTCTTCCAAAGATTAAATCACACCCTAATATCTTATATAAAAAAAAAACGAATGTTATTTTGACTCTCTTTTCAATATCTCTCCTTTTATTGATCTGGTGAAATGGTCTCCTTGAATTACGATTCCACTGAAACATGCACATATGTAGCCAAAATATTTGTATAATAAACAGACTCTCTCTCTCCCACATATATATATATATATATATATATATATATATATATATATATATATATATATATGCATATATATGTATATATATATATATATACAAATATTAATAATTATAGAACTCAAATGACCTTGTAACGAGTGATGTAACCCACTTTCCGGTTTACGTCAACCTGTTGTGCATGTGTGCATAAACATTAACCCATAACGTAAACAAATAAGCACAAATCGCTTCTTTTGCAGATTTGGACCTGCGCACTGAAATATTAACGTTATTATTTCGAAATTATTATTTAACATGGGAAGAGTGGGGGTGTTTTGCAACCATTCTTTATTACAACTATACTGTCGCTATTCTCTTACAACCAAACAACTTTAACCCATTGACAAACATAAGAACAATTGTAATAAAGCCAAGACTACTACTACTACTACTACTACTACTACTCTCTATTCGTCCCTTTTCCTTCCTTCCTTTCTTCTTTTTTATTTTTTGTTTACATTTCTAGATACAAAATAGTTGTGTGAGAACGGTGAATTTGTTGACACATTTACTAATCTGTTTCAATATTAGTTTTATTTTATTTTATTTATTTAGGTTTTATTTTTTCCTTCAGGTTTTATTAATTTTTTTTTTTAATTTTAAGTTTCTATAACTTGGTTGAAGGAGTCCAATATGGGGGCTTCCTTCTTATATTTCTCGTCGGTAGGTTCATGTGCGTTTTTGCTGCTAAATGACTTTCGTCGGCGTTCGATTCGTAGGAAAAGCATGTTTAATTTTCAATTTTTGAGCGATTATTCGGAAAAATAGTTAACTTTACACAAATAGGGAGGAGTATTTTTCATGTTTTAGTGATCCGTCCGTAATTTTTCATTTTAATATAATTTCATAGAAATGTTTCTGTTATGTCAAAAAAAACTATTTTCTTTACGTCAAAAGTGTCACGCTCATACATGAATTCCATAGCTAATATAACATACTGACCCAACGGGTCACGGGTAGTCTAGTATAATTATAAAACTCAAATGACCTTGTAACCCAATATCCGGTTTACGACTTCCGATTGCGCATGCGTACATTAAAATAACCCATAACAGCATAAACAAATAAACAGAAATCGCTGCACCGGTTTCGTTCAAACAAATGAACGTCCTTAGAAAAGCGAATATCTTCAATTTATTGAATAAAAAACTTCAAGATATGGGAAGCAAACGCAAAACATTACAAATAATACATATAATCATCGACCTGTTTGATATATTATACTAAATAATCAACGCGGCAGTAAAACAATACGTTTTATTGTCGCGTATTGTTTTACTGTACGTTTTCAGCGTCCTAATTTTTTTCGCGCCCAAATTATCCACATAAACAATTGTCAATATTTTTTTTTACATCGTTCATTTCCGTATTACGTTTAAGTTATTTCAACGCAATTTTCTTACAAATAGATCTACTTTAACCCTTTGACGACCATAAGAGCATTTTACAACGGCGATTTACCCACCGCCTTCTTTTTTTTTTAAATTTATTCTCCATTTTTTAATACACCTGAAAAATATTCTTACCTTTTCTTCTACACTACCAACATAAAAAATAATGCCGAAAATGTTTTTTTTTAATTGCGTTACAAATAAAGAATCAACGCGACAATTAAACGTATTATTTTACTGTGTACGTTTTCAACGTCCCAATTGTTTTTTTTTCGCGTTTAAATTAAAAGATATATAAAAATTTTAATTTAGCTTTAAGTATTATGTAATCTGTTCAGTGCACATTTACCTATAAGTATGGCAAACCACTGATAATTCAATGGCTGTATTCTTTTTAAAAAATAAACAATTATAAAAAGAACGACTCATAGAAATCTATCTATGTTGTTTTTTTCATTTTAATATACTTTCATAGAAATGGTCCTGTTATGTAACAAAAAACTATTTTCTTTACGTTACAAGTGTCAGGTTCGTACATTAATTCCATAGCTAATATAATCTACTGGCTCAACGGGTCATAGGTAGTCTAGTGTATATATATATATATATATATATATATAAAATTAATGTTTACATTTCAACAGTATTTCTACCGGTTAACGGAGGCCAAATGGATTAGTTCGTTGCTAATGAAGCAAGAGGTGGCTTCTGTTGCCGGGTTCGAATATATCGACCGATGTTAATCGTGACATCCTGCACTAGTGATTCCTGAAAGGTATTTAATAATTATTATAGTTAATAATTAAATATATATATATATATGTGTGTGTGTGTGTGTGTGTGTGTGTGTGTGTGTGTGTGTGTGTGTGTGTGTGTAATCGTTAAAACCTTTTATGCTTCAAAGTCTTTATATCTGCAAATAATTAATTGGCCTCAGCTACTGATTTCCACGATATTATTTGTGTGTGGGGGGAGTAATTACTAATAGCTATTAGTGGGGTTTGGAATAGGAGTGTTAATGATTGTGAGAAAGTTGATGCACGCGTGATATGATAAGGCTTGGCACGACCAGCTGATTGATCGATTCGAGCATCTCTGACCACCCGTTTGGTCCAGGAAAGGGCTTATCTGGTGTGTTGCAATGCACGTATCCACTTTCTCGAGATATGGACTGATCATTTATGAGGATTCCGTACTGAATCATCTTAAGTTTCGAACCAGTGTAAGCTGTTGGTATCATCAGGGGAGAGAAAAAAAAGGAGGAAGGGAAAGAAAAAAAAAACCCAGAGATATGATCATTGTTGTTTTCGGCTTTGCAGAATATGGCTGAGTTTTGTTTTGCAGAGGGAAAAGAATTTAACAGTAATATTATTGTTTAATGCATTTTAGGTCAGAAAGCCGATATTTTTAGACAGAGTGATCCGGTAACAGGAGAAAAGGAGATGGGGGGGGGTGTATAGCGAGCAGTGAGAGACTATTTGTAAAATTATAAAAAAATTTATCTAGCTTTGAAAATTGACTTCTTCATGCTTACAGATGTCTAACTCGAAACCAATGGGTGACTCAAACGTGTTATGTTTCTCTAGCACAATATACAGGGCGGAACGAGAAAATTGTCGCCATAGAAAAGACGACATAATTCCATTTCCGTTTGATGAAAACCGGTTTTCCTTTTTTGTGGCATACTATCTACTAGTTGCTCAGTTGTGTACAAATCTCAAGAGCGATAGGAGCCTTCTATCATGTTTGAAAATGACATGACGTTCAACGAGCGAGATCGGAGATACGCCGCTGTACAACCCATGCTCTCTACCGATCCAAGTTATGATAACAAGACTATTGCCAGCACGCTCAAAATGCATCGCTTGATTGCCACGAATAACAGGTACGTGCTCAGCGTGATGAAAACAAAGTTTCCAGTCAAGGTCATGGTCTTTGGTGTGGTTTCAAGTGAGGGCCACATTATGCCACTCCACGTCTTCGATGTCGGCTTGGAAATTAATATCAAAAGGTACCTGGATGTGCCGAAAAGTGTGGCGATCCCCTCGTGCCATTAGGTGGCCGCTGGCAGACCCTAGGTATGGCAGCAGCATACGCCGCTGGCCCACAAGTCCCAAGAGACCGAAGTTTGGCTTAAAAAGGCGTACTACGACTTTGTACCATTCTATCACTAAGCCCCCCCCCCTCCTTTGACTTAAATTCGCTGGACTACTTCGTCGAGAACATCACCAACATGGTCTCTAAAACACCAAATCTAGCCCGATCGGCGCCATCCGCCGAGTATTCGTCGAGCTCCCGACAGCACTTGTTGAAAAGGTATGACTTCAGGTCAGAATTCGTATCGAGGCGATTATTGAGGCTGAAGTGGGTACATTGAATAGATGGCAGCTCTACTACGTAATCAAGTTACCTGAATTGATTTTTTGAATAAAAGTTTTAAAATAAAGCTGTTTCCTTTAGGGCGATACTTTTATTATTTCATACGTTAGTATTTATTATAAAATACGCAATAAAGCCAAACATTTTTGGGTTCTTGAAAACAAATATTTAATATGCAGAGATAAAAGCAAAACAGAGTTAAATTTTGTTGGCTACGAATTTCCTACTTATTTTACTTTCTTTTGAAAATCACATTTTTTTCATGTTTTTCTTTGTGTTTGCTGTCATTTTGGAATTGTCAAATTTGGACGCCAGAATCTTTGATTTCACAAGAAAATTACTTGTTATTTTTTATCAAAGGAATAAATATTGCTTATCGTTACTTCTCTTCAGTTTATCCCTTACTCCAATCTAATAAAAAATAGAAACTATTTTAGTTTTTTTTTTAAATTTGTTTTAGACTGATTAGAGAGGGAGCGAAAGAGTGGGAAAAGAAAAGCGAGAAAGAGAGCGAGAGAGTACGTGTGTGTGTGTGAGAGAGAGAGAGATGAATACATGGAAAAGGATATCGAACGACAGATGTAGAGAAAAGGAGATGAAGAGAGAAGAAAATGAAGATACGTATATATATATATATATATATATATATATTAATTTTATTTATACAAACAGAATAAAATTAATAAAATTAATAAAATTAATATACCTGCTCTGTTCACTCATTGAGCACTATTTTGGTAGACACATGTTATTTCATTGGATGTACTTCTAGGAAACTAAACTCTACTGGCTATATATATATATATATATATATATATATATATATATATATATATATATATAATTACAACGAGCATTTCCTGTATTTTAATTAAACTAGTAATTTCACTATTACATTAAAATACACTTAGCTCTTTAGACTATTATTCTAATCTCCTTTAAATTATATATATATATATATATATATATATATATATAATAAATTCCACAGCCAAACAACGTCGCAACCCACAAGAGCCATGACAGTCAACGAACCGGACGTCCAAGACTCGAGTTTAACCCTCATTTGGGCTCATCAGTTAGACACATCCAAACTCAGGATACAAAACCCGAGCCTCTTGCATGCAAGGCAAGCACTCTACCAACAGAGAAAACACCCCGCTCACAAGAATTTCTATTAACCAACAAAGATCAAGCAAACCGCACCGAAATCCGACTGCGAAATGAACCTATTTCGTCTCGACAAGTGACGCGGTTATCCAACCAGCGAATAACACCAAGCCGATGTCTCACAAGTAGGAGTTTTAACTCGAAAGGGTGATGCCATCCAGCAATGCTAACCAAGCGAGAAACTTATGATAGGATTTTTAGAATATGAGAGATTATATATAATAAATTCCACAGCCAAACAACGTCACAGCCCACAAGAGCACTGACAGTCAACGAACCGGAAGTCCAAGACTCGAGTTTCGCCCTCATTTGGGCTCATCAGTAAGACACGTCCGAACTCAGGATACGAAACCCGAGACTCTTGCATGCGAGACAAGCACTCTACCAACTGAGCAAACGTCCCGCACACAAGAAATTCTAGTAACAAACAAAGATCAAGCATGCATATATATATATATATATATATATATATATATATATATATATATATATATATATATATAAATGTGATCTCTCTCCCTCTCTCTATATATTATTATTATTATTATTATTATTATTATTATTATTATTATTATTATTATTATTATGTAAATACAGTCATATCTTGCTACAATGTGCAGGCCGTTTCAATGATATTTGATTTTATCAAGCAAGAAAAATTAAAAACACTATCAACGACCCTTGTTGAAATTTAATTATTCCTAATTTTTTTAAATATTTTTCTACCTGAAATATATTTGCAATATTAATTTATTTTAATAACATAAGAAACATTCCTCGACTCTAAGGATAGCCTGTCTGAAAATTTCAATTAAATTGGTAATGCAGACATATCGTTTTATTGATAATTACGAACCAAGAATTATATATATATATATATATATATATATATATATATATATATATATATAAATCTAATTCTTGGTTTGTAGTTATCAATAAAACGATATTTCTACATTACCAATTGAATTGACATTTTTAGACAGGCTATCCTTAGAGTCGAGGAATGTTTCTCATGTTATTAAAATAAATTTATATTGCAAATTATAAATTAAATAAAATAAAAGTATTTTTCGTGAGTAGATTGTGCATGACTGTTCTGTGTGTTACTTCCGGTAGTTATTTCAATTCATGCACCCCAATTCTACGACTCTAATCGATAAGTAAAAAAAAAACGTCCCCTATTTTTCAATTTAAATTCATTTGTTCATCTTCCCGATATTTTTATTTTAAAAAAGTTGCTCGCCAACTCGTTCTGAGTTGAAATATACAAGTCGAAGAACCTTAACAAAACCATTTTTGTCGTGAAAATATTTTTTTAACAAAATTGGAAGCATACGGTTTTGGTTTTTTTTTAACAGTTTTTTCTATATAAGAAAATATAGTTTTTTATTATTAAAACTATAAATTGTAAGGTGAAAGTACGTTTTTTTTTCGAAGAAAATTCTTGGTACATATGCATTTTGGTAACATGCTGAAATAATACCTTTTTTATTTTTATTTTTTTCAGCTATTCTTACCATGGAGAGGGGAGGGTGTTTTGTAACTATTTTGTGCTTTCAACTAACAATTTATTATATAAAAAAAAGATATCTTGAAATTATATTAAAAAAAACATATTATGAAAGTTGAATTTAACTTGAAAAAAACAACGAGGGCGGCGCGTTCAACATTGTAGCCGGAGTCTATTTGGCAATAAGGTCCGATTAAGATTCGATTATTTTGCTTTTGCTTTTTTTTTACCGTAAATTGTTAGGTTAAGGTTTTTTTTCAAGAAAACTTTTTTAACAAATGTTTAAGTACACTTATTTTTGTTTTGTTTTTAAACAGAAATTGTTTTTATATGTGAAAATATGAATGCTTTTTCTTTATTAAAGAAATTGTTAGGTGAAATACAGAAAAGTTTCCGCAGATTTGCCGTTTAGTTGTACAAATATCCTCACCAATTAACCACTAAAAGGGGCTCTTAAAAGTCAACACCGGTATCGAACTGAAGGTGTTTTTACATGTTTCACAAACTTTAAATGGGTAAAATATAATCATATAATTATTGAAAATGTGATCATATTATTGAAATTGAATCCAAATTAACCACATTGTTTAACAAATTTAAAAGATAATGCAAGATGAAGTTTTAAAATGATTAAATGTGTTTATTTTAAAATTTAACATTAAAAACATTGAACAATAAAAATTAAATTCTGGGTACTTATTTATTTTTTGTTACTGTGCTGAAATAATATTATTTTGAAAGCCATTCTCAACACGGAGCGGATGTTTTGTAACTATTCTGTGCTTACACCTTACAGTTTAAAAAAAGATATCGTGAAACTTTAATTTAACCTGAAAAAACTATTTAAAAATAGCGTGGTATACAAAAACGCATAAGCACCAAATTTTGGTTTAATTTTACAGTAAATATTGTTCTAGGATTTATACGATGGCAGATGGCACCGTGCTATTTTTATAGTTTTTTTTCAGTTTAAATTCACTTTTAAATTTTAAGGTGGAAGCACAGAATAATAATAGAACACTCTCAGCTCATCATTAAGAATGGCTTTCAAATAATAATGTTATTACTTCAGCACGTCACCAAAAAAACATAAGTACCCAAAATTTAATTTTTATTTGTCAATGCTTTTAATTTTAAATAAAATAAAATATTTAGTCATTTTAAAACTTTAATTTGTTAAACAACATGGTTAATTTAAATTAAATTTTAATCACATGATCAATAATTATGTGCTTCTATTTTACCCATTTAAAGTGTGTAAAACATGTAAACAAACTTTTGCTTGATACCGGTGTCGACCTTTAAGAGTCCCTTTTAGTTATTACCTGGTTTGAGGATATTTGTACAACTAAATAGCAAATCTGCCAAAGTTTCTGCCAAGAAACCCGTTATTTTTTCATCCATTCTTACCATGAGGAGGGGATGGTGTTTTGTAACTATTCTGTGCTTTCAGCTAACAATTCATTAACAAAATAAAAGGTAAATTTTCACATTAGGTCCACCTCCACAATTTTTAACTTGGGTAGGTTGAGGGGTGTTTATTCTGAAAGCCGTTCTTAACATGGGGAGAATGGTGGTATTTATCCCAGAGCCGTGTTTAACGTGGGGAGGTTAGGGGTGTTTATTCCGAAAGCCGTTGTTAATATGAGGAGGTTGGGGATGTTTATTCATGGCCACCAGTGGATTATAGTGCATAGTACAGGTCTTTATATCTCGAAAACTACTTTCATCTGCAAAATTTAGATAAGATTTTCTCATTCAGCACAGTCGAAAACCTTTAAAAGTAGTCATTGTAAAGAAAATTGTGGAGGTGGATCTAATGTAACCCCCCCCAAAAAAAAAGATATCGTGAAATTTAAATTTAACTTGGAAAAGCTATTATAAAATAGCGCGGTACCAAAAATAAAAACAGACAGAAAAATACTCCCTTTGGTTTTATACATGCACAAAGATTTGAAAAAGTTGTCAACCAAAACCAATATATAACAAGTAAATGTTTTCAAAGGAAAGATAAGTTACTTTTCTACCTAACTGGATAATTTTTAGTGTTTTATTGGGTTTCTATTACTGTACACATAGATCCAAAAAAGTTGAAAAAAATAAATGTATAACAAATATTATCAAAGGCAAGATGAGTTACTTTTCTACCAAACTGGATATTTTTTTAGTGTTTTTTATTTAATGAAAAATGTTTATTCGGCTCGAAAAAACACTACACTGACACTGTTTTTTTTAAATAGTTTTTATCTTATTTTCCCAAATTTAACATATCCAACAGAGTCCGCGACCATTTGTCTTTTTCAAATACATTGATAAACACTGTGTTTTTCGAGCCGATTAAACATTTTATATTAGATAAAAACACTAAATAAATCATTCAATTAGGTTGAAACGTAACTTACTTTACCTTTGCTTACATTTATATTTTTTTTTGACAATTTTTTTCGAATCGGTGTATAGTAACGCCCCCCTCACCCAAATACTAATTAAAAACTCACATTTTTTAATACAAAAAAAAAAAAAAAACGAAAAAAATCGATTTAGCGTTTAAACATTTTAGCAACGTTCGGCTTAATCCACTGATTGTTGGTCAAGTTCAAGCCATGATTGACGAAAGCTCCCGAGAATCCGGATCCAAATCTGCAAGAGTATCATTTTTTTCATTTTCGCCTTATATGTACTAAGAATATAAGAAACATGCATTTTCTCTTTTTATTAGATTTTTCCATTACACCAAATTGAGTCACAGCAACGCGTGGCTGGGTACAGCTGTATATATATATATATATATATATATATATGATAATTTTTTTTTTGCAACGTCTTGTAAGACGAGTGCCACTCCCTCAGACATTTAAAATCCATGAGCCCAAATGCCTGAGGGAGCATCTATACAAATATGATGTTACAGATTCTTAGCTTTGTACGACAGCTAAGTCTCTCTTTCGGTTCAAAATGTTGAAATCCAGCAACAAGCAAGAGCTAGATAGCCAGCAACAAATTAAACTGCAGACCAGCTTAATGCGGGTAATGGTCTTCCGCTTTATGGTTTTTTTTTAATCAGAGATTTACTTCTCCTAGAAAGGCTGCCTTCACCACGGCTTACGGGAGCCCTCTCCACCCCAATACACACACACACACACACACACACACGCACACACACACACACACAAATATACATATATATATATATATATATATATATATATATATACAGGGTGACCCCCCCCAAAAAAGCAAAAGCTAAATGGAGGCCATCTAGAACATATGCTGTAGAACTCAGAAAAAAAAAGGCCAGAGACCCTAATGTATTGATGTGATGTTTTGAATATAATTAACTAGTTATGACCAAAGTTTCATTTAATTCGGACAAAACACTAAGAAACGGCGCCTTATTATAGTTGTTCAAGTTGTCAACTGACGACTAGATATTTCAAGTCCGAATCAAGTCCGTTCCACATAAATCACTGTCATTTAGGATGTTGGCAACCTTTTCGTGGTCCCACCCGTAAGTACCAGCTGTCTGTCTAAAAGGAATTCTGAAAAAAAAATTTATCATGGCATATTAGTAAATGTTAAATGCCGTAGCTGTACACACATAAAAATCTTGATAGTATATTGTTACCGTTTTTACATGATTATTAAATGCGTTTAATTTTTCTTTTTGTGGAAGCACTGGTTGATATGGTTAAACGATGGGCATTTATTTGTTTTTTTTTTTGTTTTTTTTTTTTACAAATAAGCATTAATAAAATAAGCCACTCATTCAAGAAAGTCTGAAAAGAAAAAAAAGTTAGAAATCGAGTTTGTGTCTCACATACCTTAAGTTAAGATGCGCTTGCATTAGACGCACATGTATTCTTCAAGGCAAGGACAAATAAAGAGATTTTTTTACTATTTTGACTTTTATAGTCTATAACCGATGCTAGCGCCCTCTAGAGTTGCAAAAAGGATATAATAGTAGATAATAATAGATAATAACTTTGTGTTTTTTTTTAATGGCATATCAACGGCTTTGGCGTTATTTAATGCGCAGCCTGATAATATTAGAAAAATGTTTTTATGCTTCAAGTTTTTTTCTTTTTTTTTACACAGGAATTATCACTTATCAAGGCCCGGAGGCCACTCGAGGATAAGGTTTAATGAGTGTACATTAGTCAATGTGATTATAGCGTAGTAAACATTAGTAGGAATTTTGTAAATTGGATTACTTAGGGGGACGGTTCATCAAGAACTTGTTTACGTTGGACTTGAAGACAATGAGATTGTACCTATTTACAATGCCTCCCCACGGGACAGAGATAAACACCAGGTTCGTTTTTAAACTTGTAGAAATCAGATTGTAGTCAGCTGGAAAGCAGGCAATCAGAAAATAGTTCCACATGCGTGCAGTTCTAAGAAAGAAGCTTTGTTCGTGGAATCTACATTTAGGGTTAGGCACAGATAAAGAGTATGGGAAAGTTCTTTGTATATTCCAATATTTATTCACGATGTTTAGTTTGGTTCTTTTGTAGAGGACAATTGTTTTTTTTGGGGGGGAGCTTTGTAGAACATAAGATTTTGCAAGGAAACAAGGAAAAAAACAATAACAATGTTTGGTGCCGTTTAGGCCAGGAAATCAGTATCTTCAAATCGCCTAATCTGGTAGTACCTTGAGAAAAAATAAATCTGTGCTCACTCTGTTTTATGTGTCTTATATATCGGGACCCTACGCCATTAAGTAAAGTTTATGTTTACTAGTATGAATTTCGGCCAGAGTCACATAGTACATGTCAGGATAACCGGGCGGCAAACAGAAATACATCGAACTGCAACTGGTGTGACTGAGGCGGGAGAGGGGGGTGTCAATATTAATCTCTTTAGACAAACACGCTAGAAATGCAAGTGTCAAATGATATTACATAGAAATAAAGAAATGATCACACGTAGGGGAGAGACAAAACAGACTTCCTAATACGTCCGAAAATCTAGAAAGAATCTAAATGAAGGTCACTTCAATGTCTGTCATTTGCATTTCTCAATCCCGCACGAAGTCAAAGTGACGGCCGAAGTAGACAGTGTTACCACACGGACTTGCGGTCATGCATGTTTCACGTGCAGTGACCAGTGAGAGTCTGGTCAACCTTGAAGTGTTCCTCACTAGACAGTTAGGAGTGTAGCCCTACTGGGTTGCATCTATGGTCCTGTAAGCCGAATGACGAACACGGCCAGGGGTATATCACAAGTATGCTCTTGTGAACCAGGATAGCGACGGATGCTACCCAGAGGCTATATAGTTATAGTGGAAGATTAGCGAGCACGTTACATTAAGTTACCCAGAAGATTACAACCACGAGTGGTTCCAGGCCCATATGCGGAAAAGCCACTATCAGAGAAGCAGGACCAGCAACCACGCACATATGTAAAAAAAAAAAAAAAACTGTTTTAGTGCTTAGTTCCTTGATCGCTCACTGTCGAAAACGTATATGTGCAAAAGTGCGCGTTTACGTCAAAGACGATGCGCGAACAGTTTGTGTAACGTTTTAAAATGTTACATGCGCATGTACGAGTAGAAAAATAGGTCATGCAACGAGTTTATTATTACAATGAGTATGTAAACAGAAAGAAATTTAATTAACCCTTTAAGACGGTGGTTCCCAACCTTTTGCCCATGGCGACACATTATTGAGCTCTTTAAATTTCCGCGGCAACCCTATCACAATAAATAACTATTGAAAAGAATATTCAACAATTTTTTACCAATATTTATTCTTCCGGAGGATTCTAATTATTAAAAAGGTAAACAGATCATTTATTATGCACTAGACGGTAAACCCGACGTTGCCCGGGATTAAATGAGGATCAACGAATGTTTCACACACCCATATTTTTATTATTATTGACATGGGTAAAATCGCCCATTTTCAATCAAATGGATTGATTGCCTGCTTTAGCTAGGGACCCATCGGGTGCACCGGGAGGAAGCTTCACATGCCTCCCCACAGCGACGTAGTCTGCAATACATTGTAGTCTACATTGCACTGTAACCTACTGAAAACAATTTAAAGTTTAAAATACAAAAGTCAATATTCATGGTTCAATTGTGCTGTAAATAGAAACATCCATTTACGACGTGTCCCTGTCATATCAAAGAACCAACTGTTGATTTGATGCAATTATTTTTACATAATTACTTGAATTAAAGTTAAACATACAAAAGCCATGTATCATGGTTCAATTGTGCTCTAAAAATAAACATTCATTTTAAACGCGCCCCTGTTTTATAAAAGAATCTACAATTGATCTAATAGACTGGGCTTTTCTACTTGTGCGGTGATAAAAAATCTAAAATGCACTTGCGATGTTGGGCTGTGTAAAAATGTTGCCTTTGTCTCTTGATTTTTTCGATTATCGATTCTCGATTCTTATCGGACGATCCCGACACAAAACCTACGTAAAAACACTCCCAGGAACATAACCTACATTCGTATGAAATTATTTTTAAAAATTGGTCCAACTGTTTCGAACTCCATAGGGAATGCGCACACACATGTACATATAGTCAAAGTTTCTTTTACATAATAGTAGATAGATAGATAGATAGATAGATAGATAGATAGGCAGGTAGGTAGGTAGGTAGGTAGGTAGATAGATTGTGAGCAGACAGAAATTGATATATATATATATATATATATATATATATATATAGAGAGAGAGAGAGAGCGAGCATATGAACTAGAAGTGATAGATAGATAGATAGATAGATAGATAGATTCGTTGCATATCGGTAATTATTTCATGACACACCAATGTGCCACGGTACAGTGGTTGGGAACCACTTCTTTAAGAAATTACATTCTGTAAGCTGATACTACTTTTTAGTTGTATTAAGACCAGCTCTTTATTCTTGGTCAAGCAATCAGCAATCTACTCGGATGTGGTCACCCATACAACACTATTTATGTCCTCTTTATCGATCCAATCTTTAATCAGTGCAATATCAATTCGGCGTCTTTTATCCTCTGCTGAATGCAAAAGCTCTCTCGAACTATTATTGCATATGAAACAATTTATTTTCATCTTTTGACAAGCTGACATTTTGATTATATTCGCAACCCAAACAGCTGCCTCGGCACAGTTGAGTAAACGCCATTGTTTCGACAAACAAGGGAGATAAATATGTGTCTTAGTTAACTGGATTGCCAATAGATAGATAACATTAGTTTTCTGTGTCCATTAAGAATATTATTTCCGCTTTTGCTTTGAAAGTCTTCAGTTAGAGTAAAATACTTTTGGGGACTTAAAGTGTCCCCCCCCCCCAAAAAAAAATAAAATAATGCATCTCATGGAATTATTAATAATAAGACCCTAACGTTCATTCGTATTATTTGGATTTTTTAGACTACTCTTCTTATCTTGAGTGGTATTTTCCTACCGTTTCGGCAGACGTAACCGACGACCTTCTTCGGGTGTATCTTGAGATTGTATAACGGATAAAGTGCTGTCATAATCAGTTCAAAGCGGCAATCTTCTGGAGATTGAAGGTCCAATCCTCAGTGTGGGCGATACTAAGAATATGACTAAAAATTACTTAGGACTTCTACCCGGTCATGGCTGAGGGAACGAGAACATATTAACACTGTTGATTAAATAGTGTTCTGTTCGAAATTCCACAGAGAGTTAAGAGTTTGAGAGAAAGATTAACCGAGTTTGACTAGCTACATCCGAAGAAGATCGAAGGTCACACTGCCTTAAACGGACAAGCTACTGTTATATTTTTCAGAATGGCACGTGGAGATAATGTACGTTTTATATATTAATTTATGCAGACATTTTCATTTCGCGTCTCTAACAATCATCATCACATTTCGTGTCTGATAATAATCAGATATATTATTTCACGTTTCTGGCAATCATTATCGTATTTCATGCCTCTAACAATCATCACATTTCGCGTCTCAAACAATCATCACATTTCACGTCTCTAACAATCATCATCACATTCTACGTCTCTAACAATCATCACATTTCACGTCTCTAACAATCATCAAATTTCACAGCTCTAACAATTATCACATTTCACGGTTCTAACAATCATCACATTTCACGCCTCTAACAATCACCATCACATTTTACGTCTCTAACAGTCGTCATATTTCACAGCTCTAACAATCGTCATCATATTTCACGTCTCTAACAATCATCATCACATTTCACAGCTCTAACAATCATCACATTTCACAGCTCATAAAATCATTACATTTCACGTCTCTAATAATCATCATCACATTTCACAGCTCTAAGAATCATCACATTTCACGTCTCTTACAATCATCACATTTCACGTCTCTTACAATCATCACATTTCACGTCTCTTACAATCATCACATTTCACGTCTCTTACAATCATCACATTTCACGTATCCAACAATCACCATCACATTTCACAGTTCTTAAAACCATCCTCACATTTCACGTCTCTAATATCATCATCATCATCATATGTCACGGCTTTAACGATCATCATCACATCACTTTCAACATCTATGTTATATACTGGTCTGTGTTGGACCATAAACAACATTATTTTTCTGAATTTTTGAGATGTGGATTAGTTATTCGTATCATGTGCATTCTTCCAACTACTGTTCTCAAGATGAGAACAGTAGTTGAGTGTCGTTTTCGCAACGTTTCGGTCGATGTAACCTCCAACCTTCTTCAAATGTATCTTGTCGAACCTCCGAATTCAAATAGTATGCATAAACAAAATGTCATAGAAAATTTAAGTTCCAGTTTTTGAATTGTTTTAGATGAGGATTTTTGTGCATTATTTAGATTGCTTGGACTAATTTCTTATCTTAGGTATGATTCTCACAAAGCTTCAGCCAATGTAACCTTCGACCTTCTACAGGTGTCTCTTAACAAACGGCTTTTCTTGGCGAATGGTGGAAAGAACTTTTTGGAGCAGACCATAGTCATTAGAACACAAATAATTTTTTATTATAAAGCAAAGATGATTGAGGTATTATCTGCTAATTTGCCTGAGATATATTATGTTCAAATTTATTTTATTTCTGAATTCTACAACTGTTTTAGAAAAAAAATTATGTTACACGCATTATCATAACAACATAGGAAAATGATGGTTTAGAGTTAGTACGTTGAAAAGCAATTTTGCCCCCCCCCCCCAAGTTAATTAATCAAACTGGGAATTGAATCAGTCACTAATCAATCAAGTACATGTAAAATTGGAAAGATTCTTCTTCCTTGAATTGTTTTTCCTTTTGTAGAATTATTAATGTCGATTTTAGTTGAGTTCCAAAGAGTATGGCGTGGCTTTAGGAGAGACCATTCTGGAGTGACGATAGCGTCTTTGAGTTTTGCTAAAAAACCACACCGGCGTTTGATTTAAATTCGGTGTAAAAGTTATGTTTTGGCAAAGAAAAAAAATGAAGAATCAATATATATACTAGCAGGCTGTACGGCGTTGCCTGAACCTAAAATATGCACAAATATTATATTTTAATTCATGCAGATTTCTTATTTATTATTTTAGAGCTAGCTAGCAGGGAGACCCGACGTTGCCCAGGATTGAATGATAATCAACGAATATTTCACACTCCTATATTTTTATAGTCATCAAAATCCGTAAAATCTCCCGGGAGGAAGCTTCACATGCGTCCATGCAGTAACTTAGTCCAAAATATATGTTATTCTATATTACACTCTAGAGAACCTACTGTTTCTCTTGGAAAATTATTTTATATAAACGTCTTTCTAATTAACGAAAAAAAAAACACTAAGAAATTTACGTGCGGAGTTTGAACTTACAATCCACTTCATGCAAAAAAAACCCCCAAAAAAACCACATAAATTTTCAAGTGTTATAACATTCTTTTCAGTTAATGAAAAAAAAAAATTACGTGCGGAGTTCGATCCTACAGATCACGTCATGCAAAATAAACCCAAAAAACACGTTATCAACTTACCCACAGTAGAATTTTCACAGTCCGTTGTTCTATCATTGTTGCTAAGCTACAACCTGGAAAAATGGTTTTAGCGATGATAGATAGATTAAAATAACGTTTCCATTATCGATTACCGGTAATTATCAGAGGTATTCTGAGACAAAACTTAACTAAGATCACTCTGTAAATTTTAAAGAAAATCTGTTCAGCCGTTTTGGAGTCTATAAGGAACGAACTCACACACACAGACGAAGTCGCATTTATATAAGTGTAGATTCTCTGTTAATTGTTATCCGATATACAGTAATAATTTCAAAAGTTATAAAACATTATTACTTGGGTACTATCGGCGAGAATCGAAACCAGAACGTTCAGTATTCCTGCCTTTGTGGTTTTTATCTATTTAAAATCATTGCTGTCTCTGCTACCGACAGATTGATGCGAAAGGTTAAAAATTAAACTACTTTGAGCTGTGAATGTTTAATTTTGCACATGTGCAAAGGAACAGCAGGCGTCATGTTTTATTCGACTTACTCTGCAGAAGTCAACTGTTTTGTTTTCAATCTTGATCCCTTGGCAGCAATTTTTGGAAGTTTAAAAACAAAATCAAATGTGTGCTGTAAGTCCAAATAACCTATATATCGAATTTAAACTCTGTAAACCAAGCATTCAGAGAGGAGTTTGGTAGCGACTTTTCACACGCAGACACCGACAAGATCACTTATATATATATATATATATATATATATATATATGTGTGTGTGTGTGTGTGTGTATATATATATATATAATATATATATGTGTGTGTGTGTGTGTGTGTGTGATGAGAAATGGAAATAGTATTCCGACAAAATAGAGAAATAAAAAGGGACAAACCGTATTATGTTTGACAAATTTCCCGCTTTTCTAGCGACCACACCGTAGAACGCTGATTGTTAAACTTATTACTGCTAATCTTATCAATATACATTTTTTTAAATTATAATATTATCAATATAAATTTTTAATTAAATTAAAGTCAAATAAGATAAAAATGTGTATCGATAAATTACAATTAAAGCAATTTTGCGCAATTTAAGGCATATAAAATTGTAACGTAGTCGTTAATCTTCTTCAAGGGTGGCGTTACGTTTTAATGCTATAACACATCATTTTTCTGCTTCAGAAATTTGAGCTCTTTTGATTACCTCTGCCATAACCTTTTCCGAAGTTTCTGGCCTTATTTCTTTTATTTCCCTAGTGGTGATTTCTCTTTAGCTCTATTAAAGATTGGAGCTTGTTGATAACAACTTTTTTTCCTTTAGATATCCACACAATAGGTGGATCTCTCACATTGAAATGTCTTCGATAGGCTCTTTGGGTTTTAATTATTGAGCCTTAGTTTGGATAGTAAAATTGTACAACCCTTCTTTTTCTTTTCTTTTTTTTTTTCTCCGAGACAGTTGTAAGGGAGGAAACAAACTTTAAAAAATTCGATTCAGTTTTTTCTTTCGTGTTTATCAAAGGCATTTATTACTGTTACTTTCAAACAATGCTTCTTGTTCTTTTTATATTCTTCTCGCAGCGGCATGTGATAACCACAGAAATTTACTTGCTTGCTATAGAAATAGAAACTTGATTATTTATATCTATTAGAAGAAGAATACCTTTCCCAGGGCGAGTAAAATCAAGCTCCTCTCAGAACAAAACAGTTTAGCATCAGTTTCATGTAGAATAAAATATCTGCTGCGTCTTATTGTTTCCTATATTCTCTGAGCATAGTGGCACGATTTATTTATTTTATTTACGGACTGTTATCCTCATCTTAATAGTTGTTGTTTCAACACGTTTCGGCCAACTATTCCGTTGGCCTTCGTCAGGCGGTTAACCGTAACAGGATAGGAATGTTGAGTCTCTTAACAATCTTTAATATTAATTATATAATAATATTTAATTATTATATACCATTCGGTACAAGCCCGACGATGGACGAGCAAATAAAAACGAAAAACTTCGATTTATAAAACGAAAACATCCAACTTTGATCACCCCGCGTTCCTTTGACGTGAGCCTGAGAATAGTCTTAAAATAACGGTTTCAATCCTACCCAAAGCCAGTCAGAAGATTAGTTGGCCAAAACGTGCTGAGACGACAACAACTATGAAAGGCAGTAATTATTGAAGATAAAGTTAAGAGACTCAGCATTCCTATCCCGTCATAGTTGACCACCTGGAGAAGGCCAGAGGAATAGTTGGCCGAAACGTCGGGAAACAAGAACAACAAATGTAAGGATGAGGATAACAGTCCGCTAATATTTAAATACACAAATTAATCATCTCAAAGGATTACAATAATAAAATAATTTACTGGTACGAGTTCAACTAAACCTGACATAGGTAACTCTGTTGTGTCAAACACGTGCTTTAAAAGTCTCCATGCGTTTTTCCCCCGGTTCTCTCTACCATCTACGTGTGTTCCTGTCACTTACCGCCCACGTGTCTTTTTTTTCTTTGCTTTTCTTTTCTTTCTCTTCCCCAACTGTGAGGTCATTTCTCGCACTGCCTCGATCATTTGCATATGTCATGCTGCTGCTGCTGCTGCTGCTACAACGAACGCTAGCGGCTCTTTTACAGTACAAAGGTACCAACGTTTAGATGTAAACTACTCCATTGAGAAATATGATCTGAAGAAATAATAATAAACAAGATATTTTATGGATATAATAAAGGGTGGGCCAAAAGGCACTGCCCCGTTTTAATTTTAAATTACTCTTTATTTCTGAGTATTTTTTTAAAATTTCTTTATATTTTTTATCTTTCCACATCCTGGAAATGAATTATGAAAGAATTCAGTATCGTCCATCGTACAAAAGTTGTACAATTTTACAATTAAAACCAGGGGGTTAATAATTCAAACCTAAAGAGTCTATCGAAGACATTTTCATGTGAGAGATGCACCTATTGTGGGGATATCTAAAGAGGAAAGGGTTTTGTCAACAAGCCGCAATCTAAAGCTAGAGCAGAAGGAAAACATCACTAGGGAAATAAGAGAAATAAGGCCAGAAACTTTGAAAAAGGTTATGACAGAGATAATCAAAAGAGCTCAAATTTGTGAAGCAGAAAATGGAAGGCATTTGCAGGGTGTTATTTTTCACATTTAACAGAATGAGTTTCTCAAGCTTACTAAAGTAAAATAAAGTTTATCGCCTTTATTTTATAATACTACTAGCGGGGGTACCCGGCGTTGCCCGAGTGTTTGTTTCCGGGACGGGGGGGGGGAGTTTTAAAAAATGTTATGGTAGGTAAGTAGGAAGGATCAAACCCGGAGTCATGAGTAAAAGTAGGAAAATAAAGTGTGAAAAAAAAACAAAAAAAAAACATCTGCAACGTTAACAGTTCGGCCACCAAGAAAAGTCCATTTCAGTTGTTTAGGAAAAAAAAAACGACTACGGTAGGTCGGCGCGAACGTGAAAATATAATGTGAATTGTCCAGCATGCTAACCACTACGCCACAGAGCACTGCAGCTTAGTTTAGTGATTTTAAATAACTTCACATGAAAGAACTACGAAGCCAAACCGGTGTTCTCTTCTCAACTGTTCCTTGTGAACGACCCCCAAAAGGTGTTAAGTGGTGGCAGGGGGAGGAGGAATTTATTAGAGAGAAAATATTTTACCACTTCCATTGATCTTAACCGATTTTGGCCGTGACTTCTCAGCAGAAAAAGTATAGAAATCTAAGATTATCGAGGAATTTGAGAAATAATAAGCCTATAACACACCTCAGATATTGTTCTGCCGTTTGTGCATATTATATTTGCATGAAATATCTTGATTTTTAATCCTATTAAGGTCAAAATCCGACGGGAAAAAATGAGTTCATTTTATTTATATAGAGATAATTTCATACTTATGACTGTTAAAATAAAAATATTTATTTAAAACTAAAATGGGTCAGTGATTTTGGCCCACTCTGTATATAGTAAAACAGAATATAAAATATATAGTGGATCTTGATTTTACTTTCGGCAGTCGCGTAATTCTCACTTCTCTTATTTTGTTCTTTAGTCTTTATATTCTGGGGTCAATTTTTCATTACAAAGAAGGAAGAATCGCTGTTTTCTGGGTTCAAATCTATTCCATCTAATATTTATCACTCGCAAGTTTTTGAGCTTGAAGTAGCATTTTTTTAGCCGCTTACATCAACGTCTTCAAAATTTAGTGGACGATAATCTTTTCACTTCCCTACTCTCTCTTTCTCACAGAAGAGGCGTTGTTAATCTTTATCTGCTTTATCAATACCTTTTAAGATAGGTGTTCAAATGATCTCCTGGCCCTGTCGGTGGGGCATTAGAATACGCCGACTGTTCCCCTGCAGAGGGTAAAAATCCCTCAATGGGGGTCCTGGATATGACCTTAAACTATATCCAGTGGTGAGGCCCCAGCTTGTGGGCTTTGGGGAGTGTGGAGCCACCCTTTAATTACCATTGCTCCCAGGTCCACTCTGACCCGGAGTGGTAGTACCTGTTAGGGTCCCAACTATGGGTTAAATAGAAACCGACGTGAAAACAACAAATATATTCTATTAAAAAAATTTTTCTTCAAAATCTTTGGATTCGGCATTAAATAACCCGAAAAGGATTAATATGATGAGGCCACAATCCTAATTGGAGAAAGGTCAGCTGATGGTCTACTTGTGATGCATGTCTGATGCTCTGCATAACCTCTTGTTTAGCTCCCCCTTACCTAAACCGAAACTCTTTAAAAAAAAAATATGACGACAGTACAATCTAAAAATAAGCTTAAACCAGGCTTAGGGACAAACAAATTCAACTTGCCTCCTCCCTTGAGGCTTGCATTCACAAATATCCGTGGGCTTAGAACTAATTTAGCTGATGTTGAAGCATTTCTCTTAACAAATACCCCGGATATCTTAGCACTAAGTGAGACTAACCTACACTCCTCCATCCCCTCTAACCACTTTAACATGCCTGGATATCTCCCACTCTGCCGTAAGGACTCTGACAGACACATGCACGGACTTGGAGTTTACATTCGTAATACCCTCCCCCTGACTAGAGAAACAAATCTAGAAACAGATGATCAAGCCTTTATGTGCTTTAGACTAAACATGCAACACAATATTAGCTAGTATTATTTTCTCTACCGCTCTCCCTCGACTCAGGACTGCACCATAATAAACAAAGTCTCTGACAGCATAGACACGGCACTGTCCCTCAACACTAGCGCACAAATACATGTATTTGGTGACTTTAATGTCCACCACAAAAACTGGCTTGGATTCTCTACTTATACAGATGCAGCGGGCAGCACAACTCATAGCTTCACTATATCTCACTCCCTATCACAAATAGTTACGTTTCCAACCCGTTTCCCTGACCAGGAGGAACAACAAGCATCACTTCTAGATCTGTTTTTGACCACAGTTCCCGATAACTGCATAACGAAGGCCCACAGCCCAGTCAGGAACGCTGATTATGCAGTGATAATGGTTGAAATCGCCCTAAACTCTAGAGCCAAAACTGAAGAGCCAGTGCTCAAAACAACGAGATATATATAATAATATATATAAAAAGGCTGACTGGGAAGTTATCAGGGAACGAATCAGAGATGCCCCATCGAGAAATGTTTTTTCTCTCCCTGCTGAACAGTGTACAAACGAGACCACTGACTGGTTCAAAACTGCAATCGAAGCGCATGTTCCCATGCGGAAATTTTATAGTAAGCCCCACTCTCCTCAATGGTTTACATCGACTTGCGCAACTGCCATTGCTCAAAAGCAGCATGCATATCGTAGGTTTAACCGACATAAGTCCAGTTCAAACAGACAGAAGTACATAGAAGCTAGAAATAACGTTAAGAAAGAAATAGCGACAGCTAAGAGAGAATTTACGGAAACCACTAAAAAGTGCATCAAAGTACAAAAACTAGGAACTCGTGACTTCTGGAAAATCTACAACAGTAGTAAATAATGGGCAATCAACAATTCCCCCACTAACCAACAATCACGAGGTTGTCTCCTCAGCAACCGACAAGGCTAACCTGCTTGCCAGTCGGTTTGCCTCAAACTCCACACTGGACCCTTCCAACCACCCCCTATCTGACTTTCCTATGTGGACAGACGCCACGCTAGATGATCTGAAAACCATCCCTGCTCAGGTGCATGCTATCATAAAAAACCTTAACACTTCAAAAGCATGTGGACCCGATCTTATCCCAGCTGTGCTATTAAAAAAGTGCTCAGCCGAAGTAGCTCCAGTTCTCTCCAAACTCTACAACAAATGCCTTAATGAAGCTTGCTTTCCGGGCTGTTGGAAAACTGCTTCTGTTGTACCAGTATTCAAGAATTCTGGCGAAAGCACTGACCCATCAAATTATCGCCCCATTAGCCTCCTCCCACTTTTTGCCAAAATATTTGAGACCTTGATTAACCATGCTCTAGTCCATCACCTTACAGATGCTAAACTTCTGACTGACAAACAATATGGATTTAGACAAGCCCGTTCCACAGCAGACATCCTCACTGTAATCTCTGAACATATATACCATTCACTGGACAAAGCGGGGGAGGGCAGAGCAGTAGCTCTAGATATATCTAAGGTTTTTGACAGGGTATAGCATGAGGGTCTCCTCAGGAAAATTAGATCATACGGTATCACTGGTAGAATACTTAACATAATTAAATCCGTCTTAGATAAGAGAAAAATCCAGGTTGTCCTCGACGGTCGTATATCTAAACAATATGATATAAATGCAGGAGTGCCCCAGGGTTCTATCCTTGGACCTCTATTGTTCCTGATATTCATAAATGACCTCCCCGACAAAATTGCCTCTGAGATGGGTATGCTGATGACACTACACTCTATGGCAGGCACAACAGGAAGACGAATGAACACATTTCTAAAGAAATGGCAGAAACACTAGAGGAAGACCTCCAATCTGTGGTGGAATGGGGACAAAAGTGGTTGGTCGTGTTCAATGCTGCCAAGACTAAACTAGTTTCATTCAATAATTACAAGAAACCCTATCTACCACCTATAGCAATGGCCAACGACTCTTTATCTGAGAGTACATCTTTCAAACTCCTTGGCCTAACGTTCACAGGAAACATGAGTTGGAATAATTACATTGAAGGCATTGCCAGGGCCGCTGCAAGAAAGGTGGGCTCTCTCTACCGTGCTAGACAACTACTAACACCTGAAAGTATCCTGTACCTCTATAAGGCCACCATTCGCCCATGTATGGAGTATTGCTGTCACATCTGGGCTGGTGCATCTGCTACTAGTCTCTCGCTCCTTGACAAGGTTCAAAAGAGAGTCGCCAACCTGATAGGCCCTGAACTGGCATCTAAGCTTCAGCCTCTGCCCCATCGACGAAACGTTGCATCCCTCTGCCTTTTCTACAAGCATTTTAGTGGTGAATGCTCTGACGAACTGCAATCACTTGTGCCCCCACGCCGTGAGCACCCTCGACAAACCCGACAGGCTGCTAAATCCCACCCCCACACTGTAGAGATTCCTAGATGTAAAAGATCTTTTTACTCCAATAGTTTCTTCTCCAGAAACGCTAGACTCTGGAATTCCATTCCAGGTCCCTGCTTCCCCAACAGTACTGACGTGCAGAAGTTCAAATGTAAGGTGAACCGACATCTTGCTGCCCAAATCCCTACATAGCACCCCAGTAGTTGTTGCCCCTGATAGTATCCCCCTACACCAAAGTGGCAATTTGCCTTGTTTGGGGTGAAAAAAAATATGCCGTAAAACAAAAACAACCAACCAACAACCAATCAAATGATCTCCAATCTATGCCCCCCCCCCCGGAAAATGTTCACAACAAATACTCATGTAGCTGATGAAAGTGCCATCTTTCTTCATGCTAAAATAAAAATTCCATGAGCAGAGTTTCTTCCCTAAAGCTATTCATCGGCATAATCGTGTTGACACACCGGTTCTCATCAGATCACCGAAGTTAAGCAACGTTGAGCCTGGTTAGTACCAGTAACCATTTGGGAATTCTAGACACTCTATGTGCTCTCTGCTTATCTCGGCATTTGTTTTCAGTCATCCTGAACATATACTTGACTGGCCACTGGTATTTAATCATGTCGACTTAGGAGACGTGTGGTTGGAGATTGTGCACCTCCTGCCACAAAAATTTCACGCGCAGGCGCCCCTACGGTGAGTATCCATAGTCTATCAAAGACTGAAGCAGCCTATATAACGCCTATATAATCGCCGTCTATGGAACACAATCACATTTGTCTGCTTTCTGACTGACTATAATATGGTCGTCCTCGAGTCTAATGTGAATAAATTCCTATTGAGTCGTCCATTTAGATAACCCAGCCGTACCCAAGTTCCACTGACTGATACAGTCTCACCACCTAGCTAACATTTAACCCTTATCCTTGAATGGCCAGCGAGCCTTCATATGTGGTACCATTCGATGTACAAAAGAAAAACAACAGAGAAAGAAGTGGCTTTATGTCTTGTCTGGAGTGATTTTAAAAGAAAAGTAGATGCACATTGTAATACAGTTTTTGTTTTCCTATTTGTTGGTTTTCATTTTTTTTCAAGCACTGACGATAGCCTCTTCAAGAAAAATTAATTTTTACTATATTTCGAACAATACAGATGGAATGATAAAATTGTCGCTCTAGAAAAGACGATATGATTCCATTTCCGTTTGATGAAAACCGGTGTTCTTGTTTGTTGAAAAGCATCTAATAGATGATCAGTTATGTACAAATTCTAAGAGCGTGAAAGTAACACAATGTTCAATGAGCGAGATCGATGCGCCATTGTACAACTCATGCTCTCTACCCATCCAAGTTATGACAACAGGACCATTGCCAGCACCCTCAAAATGCATCGCTGAATTGCCTCGAATAACAGGGACATATCCAGGGCAATGAAAACAAAGTTTCTTTGGTATGGTTTCAATGAGGGCAACATTATGCCACCTCAGATCTTCGAAGTCGGCTAGAAAGTGAACACCAAAGTGTACCTGGATGTGCTGAAGAGTGTGATGATCCCCTGGTGCAATCAAGTGGTCGCTGGCAGACCCTGGGTGTGGCAGCAGGACTCAGCGCCGACGCACAAATCTAAAGAGACCCAGGCTAAGCGCCGGAAGGAATGTTGATGCTTTGTACTCTTTTTCCCCTGGCCATCTCTAAACCCACAACAGCGGAGTTACTATCTTTAAAAGCATAGCTGAGAAAACTGACCACGCCCTAACTGCTTATCCTTCAGCTAATGTTCACAATGTGGAATGGTTAACTCACTCAAACAAGACCGGTGATAAGGGGAGGTTCTGTCATGATTTCTCCATTGCTTATGACCTCACTCAGATTGTTCACGAACCCACCAGTGTTCCCGATTCTGACGGCTAGTATGCAAGTCTCCTAGACCTCTTTCTCACAGTTGCCCTGAACTGTGTTCAGCTTCTGTTCTGTCTCCACTTAGATCTTCCGACCACTCAGTTGTATCAGTTAAGATAAAAATGAAATGTAATAAGTCCCCAGATATACCTATCCATCATACAATATATCGATACTCTATGGCTGACTGGGATAGCTTCTGCACATTTATATCAGATCTACCTCTGCGTTCCATGTTTAAAAAGGATGTGTCCTCTATAGAATCAGACCTGACATAATGGTAAATTGTAGGTATAGACCGTTTTATACCTTCGAAAAAATTCCAGCAAAAACCTAACAGCCAGCCGTGATTCTTTCCGGAATGTGCTGCTGCCATTGTGCATAGAAATCACTTTTTCCATTGCTTCCAACGTAATAGGTGTACTAAGACTAAAGCTGCTTTCACGACTGCCAGCAACCACTGTAAAAGAGTAATAGAAAACGCAAGAGAGTTGTATGCTCAATCCATTAAGTACAAAGTAGCTGAGCAGCGGCTTGGTTCCCACCAGTTTTGGCAAATTGCAAACAGAATCCTGAACAGAAGCGTATGTTCTATCCCAACTATCATAAATGGACCTGAGGTAATCTCGTCAGCATCAGACAAAGCCAAACTCTTTGCCAAGAACTTTGCAGCTAATTCTAACTTTTGCAACCAAGGCTGCCAACCTCCAATATTTCCTCCTGTATCAGAAAACATGCTATGTGATATACAAATATCTGTATGTGATGTTGCCAAGCTAATCAAAAACCTTGATTCCAGTTGTAGTACTCAAAAAAATTCAACCAGAACTTGCGCCCATCCTTACAAAACTGTTTAAACGTTGTCTTAAGGAGAACTGCTTACCGTCACCCTAGAAAATCTCATCAGTATGTTCAAAATAGACTTCGTAGCCTTGTGGGGAATATCCTTTTCTCTTCCCTGCAACCTCTTTCTCACAGAAGAGATGTTGTGAGTTTGTCTCTGCTTTATCGTTATTTTCATGGCAGGTGCTCGGCTGATCTCCATTCTATGGCCCACCCTCGCCAAACTTTCACAAGAAACACCCGTCTAGCAGAAAACACTATCACTAGTTTCATCCACTCTTTATCTGTGCCCAAACCTAAGCGTAGATTCCATAAGCGAAGCTTCTTTTTTAGAACTGCACGACTATGGAATTGTCTTCCGTTTTTCTGCTTTCCAGCTGACTACAATATGGTTGTCTTCAAGTCTAATGTAAACAAGTTTTTGATGAGCCGTTCCATATAAGTTAACAAATTTACCTAATCTCCATTACTAACGGTTGCTATATTGTCCAATTTCTACTGTACCCTCTTTAACCCTTGTTCTCGAGTGGCATCTTGGCCTTGATAAGTGGTGATGCCTATGTAAAAAAATAACAAAAAACACCCGATCTGAATCCGCTGAACTACTTTGTTTAGTCATACGTCGAGAACATCACCAACATGACCTTCCACAACACCAAAGCCAGCCTAATCGCCACCATCCGCCGAGTATTCGCCGAGCTCCCGCTGGAGCTCGTGATAAAGGCATGCTCCCGGTTCCGGACATGTATTGATGCTGAAGCTACATTAAATAGATGTCAGCTCTATTACATACTCAACTTACTTGAATTGATTTTTTCAATAACTTTTTTTAAAAATAAGTTGTGTTGTTTTGTCTTTAGAGCGACAACTTTATCATTCCACCCTGTACGGTTTTTCGCCCCTTTTTATAGGTTTGCATTTTTGTTTTCAAACACTGATGATAGCCTCCTCAAGAAACTAAACGTTTACTACGTTTCGAACATCGAAAGAATTGTGTGCAAATAAAAACCGATTTTGGGTGAACTTCTGTGACTATTTTCTTTGATTAATAAATTTTTGTTTTGGTTTGGTTTTTCGAAACTGTTTTGCAAATAGTGCGCATTAATTTGTTCTCTGTCTTTAAATAAACATGTTGAATGGCGAATGGAAAGAATTGGAATCAGATTAATCATGGCATTTTTGATTCCTGTGAATGGCGAAAGTCGGAATAAATTATTTTCCGACATTCCGAAAGTAGAAAACTCTTTATATTTAATCTCGTCTCAGAAGGTCAAGCAATCAATCACTATCTACAAGCGGACATTTCAAGAGAAATTTGCTTGCTTGCTATAGAAATAGAAACTTGATTATTTATGTCTGCTAGAAGAATACCCGTTCCAGGGCTAGTAAAATACAAACTCTCCCCCTCCCCAACATTCAAGAACAGAACAGCTTGGCATCAATTTCCTGTAGAATGAGGTATCATTGCGTCTTATTGTTTGCTATATTCTCTGAACTTACGGATACGAGTTCAACTAAAATTTTAAGATTATTGTTATGTAGACTAACACATACATGATATATGATCTCTGACGAATGGCTTAAATATACCGAGAGGTAACCGCTCTGTATATGCATCTCGTAGCACATTAACGAGGTTCCGACCTTGACAATCCGTCCAGTAGAAACTGGGACATACCAGAGGCCTTTTAGCTGTCAGACTGGGTCAAATGTTCTGAGTTAACGAAGAGGTCCATCCTCCTACGCCTTGCCTCCTGACTATCGGATGGAGTAAATCTATCGTTTGTTGTCCTAGTTGCTTTCATTGGAGAATGCCGATAGGGCTACTCAGACCTCTTTTGCATTTATAACTTCATTTTGTTTTCCAAATTTCATAATAATCGGGTAATATGAATCCTCTACATACAGATATATAAACATATACAAATAACCAACATTCACACATTATATATATATATATATATATATATATATATATATATATATATATATATATATATATATAGTAATTTATAAAATATATATGGCGATTAAGCTACACTGAATATTCGGCGTTTCATCCACTCTAGGATTCGTCAGGCTTATCAAGTCTACGCATAAATCTATACTTTCGTATATTAATTTTATTTGAGTAAATGAAGCAGTTATATATATATATATATATATATATATATATATATATATATATATATATATATATATATATATTACTTGTCTCTTTAAATGTATGTATGTATGTATGCCTAAAACTTTCGACAGAGGCGACGGATTTTCACGAGATTGGTATCGTTTTGAAGCCGACCCTTCGGACGATAAATATTTAAAAAAATGGCCAAAAACATTAATTTCTTAACCCTCAAGTTTTTTCACGTTCTTTTCCTCCTTCGCAGTACGGATTCGAGCCTACCTCCCTACTAACACTTTTTTTTTTTTTTTTGCTGAATACACACCTCCAAATACCCTGGCAATGCCGCACACCCAGGCTAGTATATCTATATCTATATCTATATATAAGTTGAGAAAAAAGTTCTTGCGGAGTTTTAATATTGATTTAAAATGATGTATTTTCAAATGTTTTCATTATAATACCTTTATTTTATATATCATTTTAAAAAAGGATTTTCGCTCTATCTTATCGTTTTAAAACAATTATGCCTTCTTTTTCAGAACGTTGAATACATAAAAGATGGGAAAAAATAAACTCACATAATTTTCTTATTTCAATTTAAGCTAGGCCGAAAAGCTGCTGAAGCAGCACGCGATATCAACGAAGCGTTTGGCACAGGAATCACTACTGAACGCACAATATTATGGTGGTTTAAGAAATTCCGTGATGGCGACGAGAGTCTTGAAGGTAAGCGTAATGGTCGGCCATCGGATGTTGTCAATGATCGATTACGAGCCTTGCTCTCCCATCTAGCTGAAATAAGAGCCGATGTGGAAGAACGGCACAGCCATGATCTCAGTCTAAAACATCACAGGTCGCCAATGATGGCCTACAGGTGATCCCGTTTTCAGAGAGGAGGGGAGTGTTTACTCGTGTGCATGAGGTTGCAGCCGAATTCATGGCACCACTAACAGGGTTGTTTATACCGAAGAAGGTTTCTATTACAAATAACTGTGACATTTCCTAATGTTTATTAGAAAGCCTTGTTGCAAGTCATGTAAAAATGTTTTCAAATATGATAAAAATTTGGTTCCTTCATTTTAATCCAAAACCTCAATTAAAACAATTACAAGTGATTAAAAATCATTAATAAAACTAATATTCGTTTGGTGCGTATTGTTTTCTTTGTAGAAAAGTTCAGCAAGAAATGTTAACATGTACACGTTTATGCCTTTATTTACATCAGCGTAAATCAGCAGACGACAATGAAAGGATTTAATCAGTCTGCGTTTGTGCCGTGCTTTGTAAGTGTGCGCATGCGTATGACAGCGTGTGATTGAGTTAATGGGCGACGTATGATATAAAAGCTAACAATGTCTATGATTTTTTTTTCTCAGCTCTTTATTAAAGGAAAATCTGGACAACGTTACATATAGCAAAGTAAATCGCAAGGAACATAGGGCAAGTAATATTTCGACTCCTTTTTATTTGTAACTAGCGGGGCTACCCGGCGTTGCTCGGGACCGTACACATAATGAAAAAATTGATTATTCTTATGAGAGAGGAATTTTGTATGTTTATGTATCAGTTGCTATTTCGAGCAAAAGAATATTTTACCTACATAAGACGGGTATTACACATATGAAATAATTGTATCTTACCTAGGGTAGGTAATTTACAGCATGTATATGCAAGGACAGGTAATATGCAACACATTTATCTCATCAAATCCCAAGCGATGCCAGGTATTTTGCTAATATATATTCTCACCTAATTCATTCAATCCCGGGCAACGCTGGGTGTTTTGCTAGTATATATCTCAATCAATCTCATGAAATCCTGAGCGACGCAAGGTATTCTGTTAGTATATATTTCAATCAATCTAATTCAATCCAAGGCAGCGCCAAGTATTCTGCTAGTATATATTTGCATCTATCTCATTACATCGACTCCTTTTTATTTGTAACAACAACATTTATTTCCGGGCACTTTTCAGAATACACCATGCTCATACCTCTTCTCTCTAACCTTTGTGCTCTCGAACCTCGTTTCTAACGTGCTCTCGAACATGCTCTTAATCGTCATCCACGTTTCTTTCTAACGTGATCGTCCTTTCTAACATGCTCTCTCCTTTTTTTTTATAGTCCTACCACGACGTTATTTTGCACGGTATTAGGTTGGTCCAAAGATAATTTCGTTTTTTGACGTTCAACTACATATATAAAAACGACAATATTTTTGCACCATAATTTAGAAAATCCTCTGATTGGTTAAAAATATTCTTATTTGTTTTTATTAATTCAGGTGGATACATGCGCGAATCCGGTTGCGCAGAAACGAGTTTTAACATTTACATTTGGAACACCGAAGGTCCAACTTCATAGCTACATACTTCATTAACGTTCATATCCTCTTGGTGAGAACAACTTAGGGAACAAATTATATCATTTAGAAAATAAGTGAATGCCGACAGACTAAAAAAAAAAAAAAAAGAATCTAATTAGTGCGTTGAGAAAGAAACAGTTGATTCGAAGGATTAGTAACACGCCAAGAGATACCCAGAATCACGATTGCCTTGTATATAAGCATACGAGGTGGAAAAGACCAGAAATTTCCTGTGGGCAAAAAGGGAGAGAATGGATTCACTCTGCCTGACCACCGAGAAAAAAAAATCTACCTTGATCTATTTAGGTCGTTTTAAACTGGAGATTTAAAAGATACATGAAATAATTAACTTTGGAAACGTTCATAAACATCTAACAAAGATATGTGTCGATTTCACATATTTACCGATCCAAACAACTTCCGGTTTTGAAACTACCCGGAAGTAAACGGTGTTAATTAATTTGAAGACGCCGCCGAAAAAGGGGGGGGGGCAAATCATAGTATCCGTAAAATAATTTTGTCGCTTCTACACTATC
This sequence comes from Euprymna scolopes, assembly GCF_053919585.1. NCBI lineage: Eukaryota > Metazoa > Mollusca > Cephalopoda > Sepiida > Sepiolidae > Euprymna > Euprymna scolopes. The sequence goes on from NC_136509.1 coordinate 73,829,615, forward strand.
AAAACGAGGTCCTAGATATTACCTTAAACTATATCCGATGGTGAGGCCCCAGCTTGCGGGCCTTAGGGAGTGGGGAGCCACCCTTTAATTGCCATTGCTCCCAGGTCCACTCTGACTCGGAGTGGTAGTACCTGTTAGGGTCCCAACTATGGGTTAAATAGAATACGACTTAAAAAAACAAAAACAAATGTACTATATTAAAAAAATCGTTCTTCAAAATCACCAGATTCGGCATTAAATAACCTGAAAAGGGTTGATATGCCGTAAAACAAAACAACCAACCAACCAACTATCAAAACGAAATTTCGGAAATGTTAATACTGAATTGCACATAAAAACAATGCTATTTACGCATTCCTCGTATTTTTAAGACGATTATATAAAAAAAAAAATTACGAATATTAGCGAGGTTTTCAGATTAAGTAAAACATACTTTATTCGACGGGGTCTTTAAATTAACTAGCACCGTTTACTACCGAGGAGATTGAAAACCGGAACTTGTTCAGATCGGTGAATACGCGAAATAACCAGAAAGAGGTTAAGTCCAAAAATCCAGTTTACAAAGGAAAGACGCCAGAAGTAGGCCCGGTTTAGTGGAACGAAAAGGAAATCACTAAACATGAAACGAAATACGAAACCAAATGGAAAGAATTTATTTTCAAACATTATTTTAGTTTTAACGCTTCTTGTGCTATCATGAAACAATAAAAAAAATAAAATAAACTTCGATGTCAGTTTAGTAATTCAGTTGAAGATAGCTACCTTCTTGTATGATACATTATTTATGACAAAATTATGTGATAAAATTTAACAAATTTTTATTATTTCCATCTACATATATTTTCAATATTCAGAAAATTATTTATAGAAATGGAAGCTATGAAAGTTTAAATTACTTTGTTGAAATAAAAGATTTCCATATAGATATATCTTTAATATTAAAAAAAACATATTTATAGAAAAGTAAAAAAATAAAAGTATTTCTTTGTTTGACGATAAAACGAGAAGTGTTTTCATATGTTTTTGTTTTTCTTAACATACTTATTGACTTCCCCTCTATATTTAGCTAAATTGAGTCCACTTCCGGCGTCTTAAGTTTGTGTAGTGAATTTTTGGATTTATTCCAAAAAGGTTTATATTAATTTTCTCATGGAGATCGTAATATTGAAAAGGCAGCACTGCTCATCTGCTTAGCGAGAAGACAAGCTGAACCAGTTATTTATTTCGGAAACTAAAATATCAATTTAAATCAGACACACTTACGGAGTCTTCTCACTGTGCGAGTATCAAATTGCAACGGGATCAAGTGATTATAAAAAAAAATCGAAGAGTTCCGTTTTTGATCTAAAATTTCAGAGTCACCCTCCTCGCACCATCCCCACCCAAAAGCGTCCCGGAATTTCATTTCTACGTTACCAATTGTGACATTTTAATAAACAAAATACGTTAAACGAAGAGAAGCACATAATCTTTTCACACGCATGCGCGTACTTATGGACATGCGCATTAACGCTAGTGAACGATGAAAAGCAGTGAAAGTCTTCTCTTTTCGCCTACGTGAGCAGTCTGTTTTTCATTCTTTGATCACCGCCACCCCGTATACGAGGTCGTTGATCTGTATAAGCTGCATCGTCTAGTACTTGTTGGGCGCAACTTGGGCGGATAAAACGCATGCATGGAGCAATAGAGACTTCTTGCGATTTTAAACGTTTTATTAAGGAGTAGACGTTAGGTCCGGAGAGACTAAAAATAAAGTCCTTACAAAAGACAGACACAAACTATTTTTTTACTCGTGAGTCACCACTTATCAAGGTCCTAAGGCCACTCGAGGATAAGGGCTAATGAATGTAAGGTGGTAATCGTTAATAGTGTAAACTGCGGAGAATTTGATTATTTATGAGGACGGCTTAACAAGAATTTGTTTACATTGGATTTGAAGGCTGTTGTATTCAACCAGGAAGTAGGCCCGCGGAACAGTGTTCAACAGGTGAGAAGTTCTGGGAAAATAGTGTTGCGTTTAGATGTATGGACAGATAGAGAGTGGGGGAAATCGTATATAGTGGTTGTAACTAGTCGAGTGTTTTGTGAAAGTTTGACAAGAGAGATCATAAATTTGAGTTCAGTCGAGCACTTGCCATGAAAATAACGATAGAGGCTCTCTTCTGTGGGAAAGACGCTGCAGGGAAGCGAAAAAGGTATCACTAGGTTTAAAAGCCAGTTTTGAAGCAGCTCCTGATCAAATGTGTCAATGTTACTCCATTTTAGGGCGTGCCTGGCTCTTATACAGATAGAGGTTTGCATCGGCAGTGAAATATCTACTGAAGTGGTAGAAAGATCTAACCATTTTTCCAGCGACCTTGGCAACAGCTTTATTTAATTTTCTTACTTAACATTAAAAATGGCCGACGAATGGACAAGTTTTTTGGGAATATTCTCTTAGATTTCTAGATTGCCGGTTTGTGTGGTCTGGCCGCTTTTTCACTGCATACTAGTTAGTTAGTTTTTGTATGGAGTCGATTAAGACATACTTTATTATTTGTTTGAGTACATTATACTGTTGTCTATAGAAACGTGGCGACGCACGGATGGAATTGTTCTACATTTTTGTTGTCCATAAAAATGACCGAAATTCTAATTATAAATGAAAACAAAGAACTGTTAACATTTCAAGGTCATCAATTGCGCAATGCAAAATAGAAATGAAGAATGTCATATCTCGACGTTTACAATTCCAGGAATGTCGATTTGTGACTATATAAGAGAAAAGTAAACAGTAGAAAACAGAAGAGAGCAAACTGACAGCGACGAGCGTGAATGATGTCTTGACCTTTCCCTGACCAACCTCTTACAACCAACGTCTCTCTATATATATCTCTCTTTGTCAATGAATTAGAAGCTTAACTGTAAATAAAGTTTATACTTTGAAATTAGTCTCTATATTGATTTTGAAAATAGCGACAAAAGAATTGTCAGCGTGTATATATTATACAAATTATATATACCTTCAACAACACAGCAGCTAGCATAATAATTACTGACGACTTTTATCGAATAAAAAATCACTGAAGAAGAGAAGGGGTTTTATTTAAGCTCATAACTATTTTCAACATTAGCTGTCTATTAAAATAAGTAATTATATCACGTATATTAAGTCTAGCGCCACCACTAATTACCTCTAAACTCCATGCACTAACTCTATAGTGGGGTCTAGAAAAGATATTTGGAGGATCATGAACGACCACAAGAATATTGTAGTCTCGTGTGGCATTGTAGATATCTTTGATCGAATTGATCTGCTTTCTTTCCAGAGAGGTGCTTCTATAGACAACTTTGTAGAAAGTTCTAGACTTGACTGTTTCTTGGCATCTGCGCATTTGATTGGTAAATTTGACATGTCTATTTTATATTTATATGCAGTAATGTGTTTTATTCTTTCGTAAGCATTGGATACACAACGGATGGTACGTTTAGAGATGATAACCAGTTTGTGTTCAAGAAATGTAAGATAATGGCAATTGATGAGAACTCGGAATCGTGAGTGTCATTTCCACAAACGTTTCGGTCGATGTAACCTCTGACCATCTTCAGGTGTATCTTGTGGAACTCAGAAATGTTTCTGTCAAAATCAGGAAATTGAACGGAATTTAGAACAGAACCCTTTATTTATCTCATGGAGGTAGCATGCTCTAGTTTCATTAGCCATAACTAGATAATGCTCTTAAGTAATTCGCAATTGTATTTTTTTCTTTTGGTTGCCCACACTGAGAATTGAACCTTCAACCTTCAGAAGAATATCAGTTTCATAATTGACTTCCCCAACGACGCTAACAACTCTGCCACGGATCCTTGCGGACAAGAAGAAGGTCGGAGGTTACATCGATCGAAACGTTGTGAAAATGACACTCCAGATGAGAACAGTAGTCCGAAGAATCTAAATTATGTGAATAATTAATCCTCAGCTCCAAACTTCAGAAATTTCAGAACTTAAAAATTAGATTTTCCAGAAGTCACAAGCTCCTTAATGTTTGCGCTTCAATGCGTATTCTGGTGGTTTCGGTTTATTCTCTCTTGACCGTGGCTATTTCATTCTTACAAGTACTTCGCTTCTATATACTTTTGTCTATTTGTATTGTATAGCAAAGTTATTTGAGGATGTTGAGAAGTTTTTTTGTTTTTTTTTTACCTTTGTGATAAGAGAAGGTGCTAGGGCGATTGCAAGCGATAGGAGTGGATAGAATAAATTCAGAGAACTTTTGTCATTACTAACCAGCAAAGCGTTGCCATTATCAACTGACGGACGAGTATATCGGGCATGTGTACGCAATGTGATGGTGTATGGAAGTTAAGGTTGAGGATCTTTATTGCATGGAGAAAATTTTCCAATCATCAGTTTCTTTCATCCAATTAGTGACGCGAAAACATTCAGTGCGAACAATAAACACCCAAACACAGAGATTAATTTCTCATTGAAGGGGGGGAGGGGAAACAGACACTTGCACAACATAATCCAGCCCAGCCACTTTGAACAGGAGGGAGTTAAACAGCATCTCGGCAAGCAGCACGCACATAAGAAGATATTTCAATGGACTACAAAACCAGTAGCAGCAAAAAAACAAAAAAAAAAAAAACATACACACATACTAAGAAAACAATTATACTAACACACACGCATCTATTCTATTTATGCACATGTAAACGCACATGGCGATAGCCGAAATGAATACATGCTTCTTCTAACATGCTAGACAAGTCTTTCTTCTGAAAACGTTGCGTGGATTCTTTGAACTTTTAATAGTTACTAACACTTAAGTTCCATTGTTTACACAAGTTGTCGAAAAAGAGACTCTCTACTTCCAAGAAGTAGTTCAAAAGAAAACAGTGAAAGAAATATCTGTTCTTGGTTCCCAAATGCCATCGTGATGAGCAAAAAGTACGAATAAAATTGTTGAGGAAGTAATTACTGACCTACGTTTTAACAAACATTAAAATGGCATTTAGAACACATAACAAAAAATCCACTCATTTTCCCATGTTAAGAATGGCTTTCTAAATTTGCATGGGGATGAAAAAATGCTAAAATGCAAAGTATTTTTGGACAATACCATTTTCATTAAACATGCATGTAAAAATTATGTGTGTAAGAAATGTACATTTCTAATTTAAAAATTCATAGATTGAGGCTAAAACATTTTCTTTATAAAATATATTATGATTATTATTATTATTATCAATATTATTCTATTATTATTATTATTATTATTATTATTAATATTATCATTATTATTACGATTATTATTATTATTATTATTAATATTATTAATATTATTCTATTATTATTGTTATTGTTATTATTATGATTATTATTATTATGATTATTATTATTATTATAATTATTATTATTATTATGATTATTATTATTATGATATCATTATTATTATTATTATTAATATTATTATTATTATTGTTATTATTATGATTATTATTGTTATTATTATGATTATAATAATAATAATAATAATAATAATAATAATAAGAAGAAGAAGAAGAAGAAGAAGAAGAAGAAGCTGAGGGTTCCGATATTTTAAATATTTTCTTTGAAACCAGACTTATGTTTGTTTGCTTATTTGTTGCTGTTTTTTTAATTTTATTTTCACAATATTTCGGTTGTTGTAACCTCCGGCCTTCTTCACGTTTATCTTGTCGATCTCAGGAAACTTTCTGTCAAACTCAGAAACCTGCGCAGAATTTTCAGACAGAACCCTTTATTTAATCCACATAGATAGCCTGCTCTCATTCCATCAGCCATGATTGAGTAGAATTCATAAGCAATTTCTAAATAACCGGATTGAACAACTCTGGTACATCTCTAACCTGACACACATATCGGTCATGAAGACCAATCAGGTAGTGGATGAATTACTTGATTAAATTCAGTTGTAAGTGATACTCTTTCGATGGTTGAAAGCTCAATATTGAGTGAAGGCGACGCTCAAAACACAATTGCAAATTACATAAGAAGTTACATCGACCAGAACTTTACATAGTCCGAATGATCTAATTATTAACTTAAAAAAAATCAGTTTGATTGTTTTTGTGTGTTGACCTAAAATACACAGGGAACTGATTTTCGCCCATCACCGTTTTCTTCTAGGCTATTTCTTAGCCGGAAGTCGCGTGTTTGTGAAGTTATGCGTTTTTAGCAAAACATTAATACATTTTTGTATGGATAGACTGTTATTATTTTTGTCCAATACTTTTTTTTTCTATCTGCAAGTCCAAAAAGAGCTGCTGATTTGAGCTAGCGTCCAATCAAAAGTCGATAATTAAAAACATTTTTCACTGCTGCTACCTCCTATGACTTAATCTGCTGTATCCATCAGGCTAATCACATACCACCGATAGTCAGTAAGTACAGTGCTACCTCTTTTCACCAAGCATGTGATGACAGCCCAGCTAAGTAATGCATGGCTAGTTAAAGAGATCTACCAGAGTTGCTCAAACCCTGGTATTTACAACACTTGTCTCGTACATCAAAAGGCCTTGGGGTTCAGGGCTGTGGTCAGTCGCATACATGATCGTAATGTTAGCTAATCTCCAGCTGCAAACATCAAACATGTGTCGGCCCGAGGCTAACTTGGCTCCGAGCCACAAAGCAGCCCGAACTTATCTCCCTTTAATGACCTCAACTTAGGCCAAAGAATTAACAGGCAGGCGATAATGGTGGTCGTTTAACTTAATCACTGATCTTTGTGGCCAACATCAAATACACTTAGAGGTTTAGAACAACAATTGTCTGCAAACTAATAATTATTTAAAGTATAATGGAAGACGAATACAAATGGAGTCTCTTTTGAAGCATCGAATGTGTTTGAATAATCAAAACAGAAATTGAAACTAAAAATGAAATTTTAAAATGAATTTAAATCATTTATTATTATTATGGGCTCACAAGGAGCTTTCACACAGGTCATCAAAGATCTCATTGAATACAGCCTGCGGTGTTCCCTGGCAGCTGAGTGACAACAAGTCTCCCCAGGTTTTCCAGTACTCTCCACCTTTTTCGATACCATTGGCAAATAAATTTGCATTATCGCAACAGCTGCTTGCCATTGATTTCTCGTTGGCAGTGGCCCTTTGTCTTTACTGAAATTTGAGTGGCTATAAGCCTTGCCAAGGTCCCAGTTCTCTTCGCACTTATACAGTGGAGGTCTGGTCAGTGCTCACTCCTCGGGCTTTCCTTCCTCCTCGACTATTTGGCTATTTGGTTTCACTTTTATTATTATTATTATTATTATTATTATTATTATTATTATTATTATTAATATTATTATTATTGTTGTTGTTGTTGTTTTTGCTGTTGTTGTTAGTATTATCATTATTATTATTATTATTGATGTTGTTATTATTATTATTATTATTGTTATTATTATTGTTATTATTCTTATTGTTGTTGTTATTATTATTATTGTTGTTGTTGTAATTGTTATTGTTGTTATTGTTATTATTATTATTGTTGTTGTTTTTTTTGTTGTTGTTGTTAGTATTATTATTATTATTATTATTATTATTATTTTAAGAAGCTGAGAGTTTCGATATCTAAAATATTTTATTGGAAGCAACACTTGTTTATTGTTTTTTTTTTTTTGTTTTTGGTTTTTTTCTTTTAATCAAATCCTTCCCTGTAGAAGCTATTTTTAGATATCGAATGTCTCGGCTTATATAAAAAATAATAATAAATAATTCTGTTCATGTTTGGTTTTAATTTCTAATTTAAATATTCAAACATATATGATGATTCATAAGGTGAGAAGATTGCTTTATTCAAACACACGCTACATGAAATATATTGCTCAAATTTGACTTTTACCTCTCAAGACATTTTGGAAGTCTCGCTTCCCTTTACCTGGGATTAATACCAACAAAATGAAGAAAAAGAAAAAAAAAAATGCCAAAAAAATGTCTTGCTCTGAATAAAAAAATTGTTACAATTTCGAAATGCCAAAAAAATGTCTTGCTCTGAATAAAAAAATTGTTACAATTTCGAAAGTCTCAGCTCATAAAAAATAAAATAATAACAAGAATAAATAATTTTATTAATTTAAAATTGCATCATTTTTTTGGTTTTCAATTTCAATTTTAAATATTTAAATCTCTTATGATAATACAATATTTACCTTATTTATAAAAGTTTGTTTATTAGTAACGTTTACCACTGTTGAATATCAGGCTTGTTTATTCAATGTGATGATGTATGGAAGTAGAACCTGGCCAGTGGGGGTTGAGGACATGCGCTTCATGGAAAGAGATGATATGAGAATAATATAATAGATGCGTTATGTGAGTCTTAAAAACAGACTTAGATCTGATACTCTCGGAGGAAGATTAAATCTCGAGAGTATAGGAAAGAATAGACTTGGATTGTATAACCATGTTGAAAAGAAATGAATGAGAGAGTTCTTTGGTTAGTCAATGTAGAAGAGTTGAGGTAGCAGCTTCAATTCATAGAGGAAGACCAAGAAAAACATGGAAGGACTTGAAAGAAAATGGAATAAATAAATACCTGGCCAGAGACGGATTAGTTTGTAAGGCCATGTCTAAAAGCTGCCTAACACATGCCATCATGTAACCCGGATATTAAATTGATGATGATGATGATGATCATGATGATGATGATGATGATGATGATGATGTATACATCACTCAATAATTTTTAATTAATTGAAAATACTTACTGAGATGAGTAATTTGTATTATTTAACCATTTATTTATTGCCGACTATTATCCTCTTATGGAAGATAATAATTGCTGAGGATGCAGTAAGGGGATTCGGAGTTTCTATCCTGACGTGGTAACCACCTGACGAAGGCCAAAGAAATAGTTAGCCGCACGTCGTGAAACAACAACTAAATAGATGAGGATAATTGTGCGCAAGAAATAAATGAATAAAATAAATAATACAAATTATTCATCTCAATAAACATTCCAATTAATTAAAATAATATACCATTCGGTACGGACCCGACCATGGAAGATCAGATAATAAATAAGCGTGGATTCATAAGACCAAAAAATGCAACCTTGATCGCCCTTGGGGGACCCCGTGGCACAGTGGTTGGCAAAAACCGTGGTGAGACGAAAACAATAATGGAGGGCAGTAATTTCTGAGGAAGCAGTCAAGAGATTCAGAGTTCTTATCTTGTTGCGCTAACCACCTGACGAAGGCCAGAGGAATAGTTGACCGAAACGTTGTTAAACAACAACTAAATAGATGAGGATAATAATCCGCAATAAATCTATATATCTATATATATCTATATATATATATATATAAGTGAACGTGTCTGTCTGTCTGTCTGCCTCTCAGTCTGTCTGTGTACATTTCGCGACACAATAACTCTGTCAATTTTTAGTCTACAGACTCAAAATTTGATATTCAGGGTACTGAGATTTGGGAAAATCTTTGTGATTCGTTTTCGGCCAGAAATTTCGCTGTTAAAGGATCAAACTTCAACGATTTGATCTTTGAGAACTCAACCAAACTCCTCCGACAATTTTGGATATAAACACTTGAAATTTTAGATATAGGTTCCTTGGACATGGATCTAACTTAATAACTTGATTTGAGCCCAAAACAGTAAATGTTAAGGTGTCATAATAAGGGCCAAATTTTTAAAAAATTTGACCTCTGCGGTCTCTACCAAATTACTCAGACAACTTCTGGTCTAAATATTTAAAATTTTACATAAAGGGTATTCAGGGATAAGGCAAGCTTTTTAAGCGGTTTGTGTCGAAAATTTGAGCTACAAATATATAAATCTATGTATGTATCTCTGCATGTCTGCCTAAACTTTCGACAGAAGCGACGGCTATCCACAATATCAGTATCATTTTGAAGCTTGACCCTTCAGACGACAAATACCGAAAAATTGGCTAAAAACATTAATTTCTTCACCCTCACGGGGCACTTTTCTACAGGGAAGGGTCGCTTTTTTCGCCGCTATTTTCGAAAGTCATCTCTTTTTTCGATTTTCTAGCCTTAATTTAAATCTACGCAACTTCCGGTTTGGCGATGGTCATAACAGCAAAGATGTCAGGTTTTTTCCCCGTTCTTTTCCTCCTTTGCAGTACGAGTTCGAGCCTGCCTTCCTACTACCACTTTTTTGTTTTTGCTCAACATACACCTCCAAACACCCGGGCAACGCCGAGCTATATGCTAGTATCTATAAAAGAGAAAATGTCTGTGTGTATGTGTCTGTCTGTGCGTGTGTGTACACTTCTCTACCAAAAAACTCTGTCAATTTTAAGTCTTTTTTTTTTTTTGCTCAACACACCCGGGCAACGCCCGGCACCCATGCTAGTAAATGAATAAAATAATCACTCAATAAATCCCAGTCCTAACTAATAAAATAACAACTTTTGTTATAGTCAGCTAACGTACCTCCTAACTTCCGGAAACGGTGACAAGACAAATAATTATCTTCGCTTTTTTCTCTTACACCTATATATCCCCTGTCCATATACTCTTTTTGATTATGTCTTTCTGGTCGTTCATTTTTTTTTAATTTAATCATTGAAAAGTTATTTTCGGTATAATTTTAATTAAGAATTATTGGAATTAGTTTTTTTTTAAGTTATTGAAAACACTTTTTAAAATCTTTTAAAACTATTTTGGGAATATTATGTATTGGATGCGTTTTTTTATGATCTTGTAATTTTGTTATTTTTATTGATTTCAATAATTTTATTTGCTATTTTGATTTTGATAATTTTATTTTTATACTTTCATAAACATATATTTATTCTATAAATTCAAATAAAAAACTTTTATTTTTGAACTAAAAAAATATTTTTATAATTTCATAAGCATATATTTATTCTATAACTTCAAATAAAAAACTTTTATTTTTAAAATTAAAAAACAAAGTTTATAATTTCATAAACATATATTTATTCTATAAATACAAATAAAAATCTTTTATTTTTAAAATTAAAAAAAAAATATTTTTATAATTTCATAAACATGTATTTCTTCGATAAATTCAAATAAAAATCTTTTATTTTTAAAATTAAAAAAAAAATATTTTTATAATTTCATAAACATGTATTTCTTCTATAAATTCAAATAAAAATCTTTTATTTTTAAAATTAAAAAATATATATTTTTATAATTTCATAAACATATATTTATTCTTTAAATTCAAATAAAAAACTTTTATTTTTAAAATTAAAAAAGCAAACTTTTATAATTTCATAAACATATCTTTCTTATAAAATTTCAAATAAAATAAAAACTTATTTTTTTTTAATTTTGAAAATAAAAAAAAGTTCAAATAAAGACTAATTGCGTATCTCTATAATTTTGTTAATTTTTTTTTGTATACTTTTCAATAGCGTCCTTTTCTTATATTTTATTTCAATAAAACGTTTCACAATAGATGTACTGTTGATCCCATATTTCTGCCAGGTGTCGTTAGTGTCGTTAAGTCTCAAACAAAATGGTGTGGAGCAAATCTTTGCTAAAATGTGCGATAATATTTGATTTTTTTTAAATAAAAAAAACCTACTTGATCGATTTATGTGATTTTGGAATGTGACATCTTCATGCAGTGACAAGTACGTACATTATAAAGATTTTTTTTCGGATTTTTTTTTGTAAAATATTTTTTATACAAGCAACAAGTTTTTTTTTCGGATTTTTTTTTGTAAAATATTTTTTATACAAGCAACAAGTTTTTTTTTTGTACACAACGTAAAATGGCAGTGTTTGCTTTATTACTGTTCCTGCTAGTTTAAGGCTTGTAAAAAAATTTTTGTACTGTTCATAATTCTTTCTGAACACCGAACACCCTTCTTGAAGGCTTGAGTTTGCAGAATGAACACGAGCTGAAAACATTGTCATTCTCAGCCTCTACCAGTTAACATGGTAATGTGACATAAGCTCCAAGCTCTTCTGTTCTGCAACAAGTTCATGGAGGTAACGGTGGTTCAGTGGTTAATGATACAGACAGATTCTGGGTGTACTGAGTTCGAATCCATTTCATTCCACAGAAACACATTCACTTAGGAACATTGGCCATCTTTATGTGGTTCCTCCCGTAAGTACTCAATATCCTTATAGAAAGAATTCTTAATAGAAAGATACTAACAACACGAATGCCAACAAAATCACCAAGAATAGCGCTCAACAAACAAACAAAAGCTTGACTATGCAATGATGACGTGTGACTGCAAATATTTTATAGAAACCTTGTTTCCAAAAATAGTTCAATACTTCTTCTTGAGAGGAGGACGGAATAAATGAGAGAATTACGTTTTTATTAATCAATTAAGTTATTAGCAAGCGTTTCAATATTTTAGCTTCTGTGAGCCATTGAGCCACGACGAAATTACTAATTGGCTAATTTCGATCTATTTTATGATTGGTCAAAATATGATGAATGTTGGAATTCAAATTTTCTTGTAGAGTCATCAATCTTTTGAACAAATTGCTGCAATTATGTAAAATCAGTCAAAACAAAAACGTCTCACAGAAGAGACGCAACATGTACTCTACGTAAATGTTCACTTTTAATACACACACACACACACACATATATATATATATATATATATATATATATATATATATATATACAACACACTCACGTTAGATCACTGAAGTTAAGCAACAATAAGCCTGGCTAGTGCCAGATTGGTGACTATTTGGGAATACGAGTTACTGTACGTATTGCATCAAGATGTAGAAATTTCCAAGTTAGTATTTGGAAGTGCGTTTAAAACCACCATGAGATATGCACCCTCAGTCCTTGTTAGACTTTGTGGTTTAGTGGGGGATGCCCTTTTCCCTTCCCTGCAGCCTCTCTCCCACAGAAGAGACGTTGCGAGCCTGTCTTTGTTTTATCGTTATTTCCATGGCAAGCGCTCGTCTGAGCTCCAATCTCTCGTCCCCCCCCCGCCAATCTTTCACGAGAAACACCCGTATGGCTGAAACTACTGTCAATAATTTTCCCCACTCTTTATCTATGCCTAAATCCAAACGTAGATTCCATGAGCAGAGCTTCTTTCTCAGGAGTGCACGATTGTGGAACTCTCTTCCATTTGCCTGTTTCCCACCTGACTACAACTTGGATGTCTTCAAATCCAACATAAACAAATTCCTGACACACCGCCCCCTTAAGTAAGACACTCTGTCAAATCTCCAATACTAATGATAACTACAATACTATATCATTGATTACTGTACACGCAATGACCCTTATCCCTGAGTGGCCTCCGGGCCATGATAAGTGGTGACCCCCATGTAAAAAAAAAAAAAAAA
>NC_136509.1:73847933-73880433 GCF_053919585.1 Euprymna scolopes
ATGTATTGCATAGCACAAATTGATCTTTTCCAAATAATTTGAATTTCTTTAATTCTGGGGAGGACTGTATTTTGAATTATGATTTTTGTGTATCTCTAAGTGTTGGTAGACCGTATATATCTATTTGTATTGCAAACATAATCTGTAACTATATTTTGGTTTCCTTTCATATGGGTCCTATCTGAAATTAATTCTATAGCTAGCGGGACCTGTGGAAATTCCACAGCGGACTAATTCATATGTAATATATTAATGTTTGTATTCTGTAGATATTCAGTGTGAATGAAGACGCTTTGATATTATTGCAGCCATTTTGTTAAAACTCCAAAAGTATTTATCCAAGCTAGCAGGGACATCCTGCATAGCCAGGTCGTAAGATATGCTTAAATATGATATCTTAATTCTTACAGATTCCGTATATATTATCATAGAGTTAATGTTCTATGGATTTTTATATATTATAAAGTTGAGATTTCAAAAATAAAAAATATATATCTGTATGACTAAGGTTCATCAGCTTGAATCGAAACAGAATCCAAAACTTATGAATATATTATATATAAGTTGAATTCCTTCAGCTATAATCGAAACCGAAGCCAAAACTTATGAAGAATTCTTGAAAAAATTATTTATTACAAGAAATGGAAGTATATAACAATTAAACAACCCGGATGTAAGCGTGACACAGAAAATAACAAGCACGCTATCAATTGCTAGCTGTCTTTATCTGACTTAGTAGGTTTTATATAGTGGAATCCACCATATATTGGTTTATGGTCAGTCAGAAGTAATACCTGACGACTTTCTATAAGATGGGGAAAGTGTAACTGATAAATATGCTGCCAACAGTTAACGATCAAAAGTGGATTATATAGTCTGTGTTCCCCTTAGTTTCTTTGAGAAGAATCTATTTAGTATTGGGTTTCCATTAGTGATCTTATGTTAGGCAGCACTTACAACATATTTGCTGTTGTCCATGACCAGTTGATATTGTGTACAAGTTGCTTGAGGGTGGAATATTTCTGTTAGTCCACCAAGTATGTTTACAATATTAGAGAAGGATTGTTTTTCCAAATTATTCAAAGTAATTAATTCTCTAGGTGTTACCCTCATTCTTTCAGATAATGGTAAAACTAATTTCGCAAATCCAGGTATTAAATTCCTGTAACTTCAAGAAATTATCTTTAGTACATGGAAAGGATTCTTTTTCTTTTATTTCATTAGTAGTTGGGGTGATTCTCTTTGAATTAATCCTGAAGCCTATGAAATCTAGGGATGTTACATTAAAAATAGATTTGGATGTTGATATGTTTTTATTGTTTTCTTGTAAAATTCTAAAACTGTTTCGATATCGATCTTGTAAATTTCTATATCGTTCTTGTGAGAATGTTTGTATTAACTGAAAATTAAAATATCATCTAAGTATATAAAGACACAGTCTATATTTCTAAAAATTTTGTCCATGTATCTTTGAAATATCCCAGATGTATTTTTAAATCTTAAACAGCATAAATTCATAATGAAAAAAGCCATTGGATGACTAATGGCTGTTTTCGGAATATCATCTGAGTTCATTTTGATTTGGTAGTATGCTAAAATTAAATCTATTAAACCAAGGTTTCCCGAGGTGGGCTCCCTAGAACCATGGGGCCCCGTAAATGAGGCTGAGGGATCCCGGAAACCTTTTAATAACGAAGACCAAATGCTTTATATGGAAAAATTAAATGGTTACACACGGTTAATTATTGATCTTTTTTACCGGAAAGAGATATGATACATAATTGCAGATGTAGAGTTCATGGAATATAAAATCTATTATATATATAAAAGTGAACGTGTATGTGTGCGTGTGTAGCTGTGTGTGTGTATCTGTGTACATTTTCCTAAGCAATAACTCTGTCAATTTTCAGGCTACAGACTCGAAATTTGATATACAGGGTACTGAGATTCGGGGGGGGGGAACCATGTGATCAGGTTTCGGCCAGACATTTCGCTGTTAAGGGGTCAAAGTTCAACGATTTGACCTTTGAGAACTGTACCAAACTCCTCCGACAATTTTTGGTCTAAACACTTAAAATTTCAGATATAGATCTCTTGGACATGGATCTAACTTAATAACTTGATTTGAGCCCCAAACAATAAATGTTAAGGGGTCATAATAGGAGGCAAAGTTAAAAAAATTGACCTCTTTTTTTTTTTTTTTTGGCTCAACATACACCTCCAAACACCCGGGCAACGCCGGGCTAGTAAAAAATAAAGTAAAACAAAATGCAATAATTTTTTATTAATCAAAAACAAAAAATTATTGTAAACATTATCTATTAGTTAGTGTTAAAATTTGAAACTAATGTTTTTCATTTTTATTTTAGAATTGATCTTTTTGCTCCGTGAAAAACCTTTGCATTACTCAGGTGCTCCATAGTATCCTAAAGTTTGTGATACCTTGTACTAAACCATCGCTTATTTGCAAGTTTTATGGCAAACGAATTTATGTTAAGTATGGGATATCTATCGTTTTTTTGTTATGGTATTTAATGCACAGTAATTTTGCTTAGGGACAACATATAATGTGATTAACCATTCGCTAACAGAGCTGTTACACATTCATTTAGGAGTTGTTGAAATTCTGCTTTAGTCACTTTTAATTTTTCAGCAGATAGCTGTCTGGACTTTGCAAAAACTGGCAAGTAGCTACCTGTGTCGATTCCGTGATAAACACTGCAGTAATTTTTATTGGTTTTAATGTGTGTTGAAACAATTTCCAGGTATTTATCCAGGCTGGATCGAATAAATGGATGTAGTTCCGCTTTGATCACATTAACTGGAGACACTGTAGTTAAATTTAAATTGTTTTTGGTAGCAGTTAAGGGTTTGGAAATTATATTATTCCTGCAGTCAGTTGTTGAGCCAAATCTATTTAAAACATCAAATTCAAGGAGTTGAATAGTGATATCAACGATCATAAACGCCCAAGGAAAAGATCTTAAACTTAGCATTCCAATTTCCAGGCTTGCTTGTCGATAGCATTTTATTTTCTTTCCATTAGAAATAGAAAGAAACACTGATGTTGGGTTTAGTGTGATACAGTTTATCATTGACGCTTGTATAATGAAAATATTTGTATCTGTAATGACTGTAAATTTTAATATTTTAATATCAACTATAAATTTTAATATTTTAATATCAACTATAAATTTTAATATCTTAATATCCACTATAAATTTTAATATTTTAATATCCACTATAAATTTTAATATGTTAATATCAACTATAAATTTTAATATTTTAATATCCACTATAAATTTTAATATTTTAATATCAACTATAAATTTTAATATTTTAATATCCACTATAAATTTTAATATTTTAATATCAACTATAAATTTTAATATTTTAATATCCACTATAAATTTTAATATTTTAATATCAACTATAAATTTTAATATTTTAATATCAACTATAAATTTTAATATTTTAATATCCACTATAAATCTTAATATTTTAATATCAACTATAAATTTTAATATTTTAATATCCACTATAAATTTTAATATTTTAATATCAACTATAAATTTTAATATGTTAATATCAACTATAAATTTTAATATTTTAATATCAACTATAAATCTTAATATGGTTGTCCCTAATCATGCAGTTATTTGTAGTAATGGTGGACACATGGGGACAGTCATTGTTTCCATGGTTAGTCTTCTGAGTCGCTTGATAAAGGGGTAGATGTCCGCGAGCTGGGTAACATTTTTATATTGTTTCTTAGGCCATTTGCATCACGGTTTGTATGTCCTTGCCTGTTCAGTAAAACAGAGATGTGTTTTACACATTTTAGATTTCTGATCCTGAAAATATGGTCTTGTTCCCAACGAAACAGACACGATGTTTTTATTCGTACCATCTCTTATGTATTCTACTGAACAATAAATGTTGTTTCGTTTATGTTGTTCAGCAATGGCTTAAGTTCCTCCGCTAGGTTTCCAAATTGTGTAGGATTTGGTTGGTTTGGTTGTTTTTGTTTTACGGCATATCAACCCTTTTCAGGTTATTTAATGCCGAATCCAAAGATTTTGAAGAAAAATTTGTTAGTATAATATATTTGTTGTTTTCAAGCCGGTTTCTATTTAACCCATAGTTGGAACCCTAACAGGTACTGGTAGGTCAGAATGGACCTGGGAGCAATGGCAATTAAAGGGTGGCTCCACACTCCTTAAATCCCGCAAGCTGGGGCTTTACCATTGGATATAGTTTAAGGTCATATTCAGGACCAAATTGTGTAGGAAGTAAATATTTTTTTGTGAGGGGAAATAACTGGATAAATTGTTCGTAGAACTTGAACGAACTTGTGTAAAACAATATCTTCTCTGATAACAATTTGTTTTACTATCGAATGCATTTCTTGCAAATATGACTACAGCCGACTGCAATTGTTCTTGTCAACATTACTTTGTTGAGCAACTCCGATTTTGTTTGTTTGTGTTCCTTAAATGAGGGCGTGTTTTATTTTTTGTAGCTTTTTGACTCGATTACTGATATCGATATTTTTACTACTACCTCTACAGGCAGAGATGATATCATCGTGAAAAATCTTGTAGTAGAGGCTGTTATCTTGTGCAGGTACAATTGTGTTTCCAGAATGGAAAACCAGCCATTCACTACCATTTTTATGAACTATGGCGTTTTAATATTTATCTGTTGGAGACAGGTCTATTCATGTTTATTGGTCACCCGACAAAAGGAAGATGGACCTGTAAATTCACCCTTGTCTGTTCGTCCGTTAGTCTGTCCGCACTTTTCTCAATAACTACACCTTGGAACTTTTTGAAATTTTGAACAAACAGAACGGATTTTCCAGGAAAACTCCGGTTTCCACCCCTAAGGGTGCGTGCCTTTCGGGTTAAAATGGCTAAAATTGACACTCTTGCGCTTATTAAAAAAAAAAAAAAATTGATGCCTTGGATTTTTATAAAACTTTCTGAAAAGTTGTAACTAACTAATTTCAATTTTGTTCATCTATACTTCACAATAACTCTTGGGTGTGCCTCAGGGGTTCTTTTAGAGCTAATAAAAGCACTCCATTTTTGGGACTATTTTACCATATTTGTTTAAAATGTTGTATATCTATTTAGCAGTTTTGCATGGTGCTGAACTCAAATTTAAATATGTTAAGGCCTTTGTGACTTTTGGGCCTAAATGGGATGTGTGCAAATGATGGACTTAATCATTTCTTTTTGTGAATTGTACAGAACTCAAATTTACATATGTTACGGGCTAAAACGGTTTGTTCATTTTCACCAGGATTTGACGTTCTCTGGGGACTTTTGGAGCTAAATGGGGGGGGGAGCTAAACTTAGTCATTTTTTATGTCTCGTTTACTGTGCACAGGGGACCATGCATGCTTCACTTGGTTTTTAAGAAAAACTTTTTCAGTTTTTCGTCAGCTACAAAAAATGTCTCCTTTCCTATTTTTTTTTTTTTTTAAATAAACTAAGGTTTTGCGATTCTCTTCAATGATTAATTTTTTTTTTCAGATAAACAAGCAAACCCCACAGAAATATATAACAACATGAAATAACATCTATTCCATGCAATAAGTTGACGAATTCTCACGAGGATAAAACATAGACAATTCTGTGTAGCTTAATTGCCATATATATATTTTCCAAACTTACTATGTATATTAATATTGAAATTTTAACTATAGAATGTATTCTCCTGACGAGTCAATTTTATTATTTGAATAAAACCAATTCTCTTTCAAATATAAGGACGACAAATTAATGAATTGGTTGACAGATGACGGCTTATGGATATACATAGAGATGGATTAGCAAACCTTTTTTTTTACTAATAGTTCACCATTTTCTAACGCCAAAAGCCACTCGAGGATATGGGTTAGTGAGATTTTGATAGATTAATTTTATGCCTTTAATAAAAATGATTTTAGCACTCCTAATTGGTTAAAATATATACAACGGGTGCTCAAAAAGTAATGCCTACTATTTTTTATTCACACAAATGAATCAGGAGGAGATTGCAAATTGCATTGTTATGATGACCTAACTTATACATTTATGACCTGAAAGTCTCACCTCTCTGTTGCAGATACTGACGGTGTGAGATTCTAAAAAACAACCCCTGTCATGAACGGGCGTCAAAAGCAGAGATGTAAAATGAATTCCTGACAAAAGAATGGTGATGACTGTGTAGAAAAATAAATTCTGGAGCACAAAAGATCATTCGTTTTAATGCTACCAAACAGATCTTTGTAGCTTTGTGCTGTTACTTATTCTATTTTTCTGAGACACACACATGCATGAAAATTTATAAATTCATTTGCGCGGAAATTACAGCATTCACCCACACCAAACCTCTTGGGTCGAAAACATGATGCTTGAGAAATGGTCAACCTAGCTGAAAACACCTTTTTTTTTTTTTGTCAAAAATATGAATTTTTGACAAATCAGGGCTCGATTTTCCGCACTCTCTAACTGTGCCTAAATTTCGACACAGATTCCATGAACAAAGCTTCTTCCCAGAACTGCCCTTCCCTGTGGAACACTGTTCCACTGACCTGCTTCCTGGTTTAATACAACATGGTAGCCTGCAAATCCAATATAAACAAGTTCTTGTTAAGCCATCCGCTATAAATAATCAAATTCTGCGCAATTTACACCATCAACGATTACTATACTATCACCTTACATTCAGAAACCCTTACCCTCGAGTGGCCTTCATGCCTTAGTAAAAAAGTTATTTTTGTAACCCTGTTTTTCCTTTCTGGGAATGCTGTATTTATTATTCCTTTTTCAGTGATTCCAACTTCCTTTGGACATTTCTGGCATGTCTTTCATTCCTTTTCTTTTTTTCGGTTTGCGGCTTCAATTGCAACTGCTTCCAGCATAAAGAAGCCATAATTTTGATTAGTTTGGTTTAACCATTTGCAGCAAACGTATTCTAGCATTTCTTTCAAAAAGTGCACCAGTCCAAGTTTTCCTAGCTTTTCATTTTTTTTTACTGTTTTGTTCATTTGCTTTTTCCTATTATTTTCTTTATTTTCTTTGTTTTCAAATATTTTGACTCTTATGTATTTTCTTTCATTCTATCTTTCCTTCAAAAAATTTCATTTCCCTTTTTTCTGCCTTTCTATTATATATTGCCTTTCTATTATATATTGTCTTTCTATCATATATTGCCTTTCTATTATATATTGCCTTTCTATTATATATTGCCTTTCTATTATATATTGCCTTTCTACTATATATTGTTCTATTATATATTGCCTTTCTATTATATATTGCCTTTCTATTATATATTGCCTTTCTATTATATATTGCCTTTCTACTATATATTGCCTTTCTATTATATATTGCCTTTCTATTATATATTGCCTTTCTACTATATATTGTTCTATTATATATTGCCTTTCTATTATATATTGCCTTTCTATTATATATTGCCTTTCTACTATATATTGTTCTATTATATATTGCCTTTCTATCATATATTGCCTTTCTATTATATATTGCCTTTCTATTATATATTGCCTTTCTACTATATATTGTTCTATTATATATTGCCTTTCTATTATATATTGCCTTTCTACTATATATTGTTCGATTATATATTGCCTTTCTATTATATATTGCCTTTCTATTATATATTGCCTTTCTACTATATATTGTTCTATCATATATTGCCTTTCTATTATATATTGCCTTTCTATTATATATTGTTCTATTATATATTACCTTCTATCATATATTGCCTTTCTATTATATATTGCCTTTCTACTATATATTGTCTTTCTACTATATATTGTTCTATTATATATTGCCTTTCTATCATATATTGCCTTTCTATTGTATATTGCCTTTCTATTATATATTGCCTTTCTACTATATATTGTTCTATTATATATTGCCTTTCTATTATATATTGCCTTTCTATTATATATTGCCTTTCTACTATATATTGTTCTATTATATATTGCCTTTCTATTATATATTGCCTTTCTATTATATATTGCCTTTCTATTATATATTGCCTTTCTACTATATATTGTCTTTCTATTATATATTGTTCGATTATATATTGCCTTTCTATTATATATTGCCTTTCTATTATATATTGTCTTTCTACTATATATTGCCTTTCTATTATATATTGCCTTTCTATTATATATTACCTTTCTACTATATATTGTCTTTCTACTATATATTGTTCTATTATATATTGCCTTTCTATTATATATTGCCTTTCTATTATATATTGCCTTTCTATTATATATTGCCTTTCTACTATATATTACCTTTCTACTATATATTGTCTTTCTACTATATATTGCCTTTCTATTATATATTGCCTTTCTATTATATATTGCCTTTCTACTATATATTGTCTTTCTACTATATATTGTTCTATTATATATTGCCTTTCTATTATATATTGCCTTTCTATTATATATTGCCTTTCTATTATATATTGCCTTTCTATTATATATTGCCTTTCTACTATATATTTTTCTATCATATATTGCCTTTCTATTATATATTGCCTTTCTATTATATATTGTCTTTCTACTATATATTGTCTTTCTACTACATATTGTTCTATTATATATTGCCTTTCTATTATATATAGCCTTTCTATTATATATTGCCTTTCTACTATATATTGTTCTATCATATATTGCCTTTCTATTATATATTGCCTTTCTATTATATATTGCCTTTCTATTATATATTGCCTTTCTATTATATATTGTTCTATTATATATTGCCTTTCTATTATATATTGCCTTTCTACTATATATTGTTCTATTATATATTGCCTTTCTATTATATATTGCCTTTCTATTATATATTGCCTTTCTACTATATATTTTTCTATCATATATTGCCTTTCTATTATATATTGCCTTTCTATTATATATTGCCTTTCTATTATATATTGCATTTCTACTATATATTGTCTTTCTACTATATATTGTTCTATCATATATTGCCTTTCTATTGTATATTGCCTTTCTATTATTTATTGTCTTTCTACTATATATTGCCTTTCTACTATATATTTTTCTATCATATATTGCCTTTCTATTATATATTGCCCTTCCACTATATATTACCTTTCTACTATATATTGTTCTGTCATATATTGCCTTTCTATTATATATTGCCTTTCTATTATATATTGCCTTTCTATTATATATTGCCTTTCTACTATATATTGTTCTATCATATATTGCCTTTCTACTATATATTGCCTTTCTATCATATATTAACTTTCTACTATATATTGCCTTTCTATTATATATTGCCTTTCTATTATATATTGCCTTTCTATTATATATTGCCTTTCTACTATATATTGTCTTTCTATTATATATTGTTCTATTATATATTGCCTTTCTATTATATATTGCCTTTCTACTATATATTGTCTTTCTACTATATATTGTTCTATTATATATTGCCTTTCTATCATATATTGCCTTTCTATTGTATATTGCCTTTCTATTATATATTGCCTTTCTACTATATATTGTTCTATTATATATTGCCTTTCTATTATATATTGCCTTTCTATTATATATTGCCTTTCTATTATATATTGCCTTTCTATTATATATTGCCTTTCTACTATATATTGTCTTTCTATTATATATTGTTCGATTATATATTGCCTTTCTATTATATATTGCCTTTCTATTATATATTACCTTTCTACTATATATTGCCTTTCTACTATATATTGTTCTATTATATATTGCCTTTCTATCATATATTGCCTTTCTATTATATATTGCCTTTCTACTATATATTGTCTTTCTATTATATATTGTTCGATTAATATATTGCCTTTCTATTATATATTGCCTTTCTACTATATATTGTCTTTCTACTATATATTGCCTTTCTACTATATATTGTTCTATTATATATTGCCTTTCTACTATATATTGTTCTCTCATATATTGCCTTTCTATTATATATTGTCTTTCTACTATATATTGTCTTTCTACTACATATTGTTCTATTATATATTGCCTTTCTATTATATATAGCCTTTCTATTATATATTGCCTTTCTACTATATATTGTTCTATCATATATTGCCTGTCTATTATATATTGCCTTTCTATTATATATTGCCTTTCTATTATATATTGCCTTTCTATTATATATTGTTCTATTATATATTGCCTTTCTATTATATATTGCCTTTCTACTATATATTGTTCTATTATATATTGCCTTTCTATTATATATTGCCTTTCTATTATATATTGCCTTTCTACTATATATTTTTCTATCATATATTGCCTTTCTATTATATATTGCCTTTCTATTATATATTGCCTTTCTATTATATATTGCATTTCTACTATATATTGTCTTTCTACTATATATTGTTCTATCATATATTGCCTTTCTATTGTATATTGCCTTTCTATTATATATTGTCTTTCTACTATATATTTCCTTTCTACTATATATTTTTCTATCATATATGCCTTTCTATTATATATTGCCTTTCTATTATATATTGCCTTTCTACTATATATTGCCTTTCTATTATATATTGCCTTTCTATTATATATTGCCTTTCTACTATATATTGTCTTTCTATTATATATTGTTCGATTATATATTGCCTTTCTATTATATATTGCCTTTCTATTATACATTGTCTTTCTACTATATATTGCCTTTCTATTATATATTACCTTTCTATTATATATTGCCCTTCCACTATATATTACCTTTCTACTATATATTGTTCTGTCATATATTGCCTTTCTATTATATATTGCCTTTCTATTATATATTGCCTTTCTATTATATATTGCCTTTCTACTATATATTGTTCTATCATATATTGCCTTTCTACTATATATTGCCTTTCTATTATATATTGCCTTTCTATTATATATTGCCTTTCTACTATATATTGTCTTTCTATTATATATTGTTCTATTATATATTGCCTTTCTATTATATATTGCCTTTCTACTATATATTGTCTTTCTACTATATATTGTTCTATTATATATTGCCTTTCTATCATATATTGCCTTTCTATTGTATATTGCCTTTCTATTATATATTGCCTTTCTACTATATATTGTTCTATTATATATTGCCTTTCTATTATATATTGCCTTTCTATTATGTATTGCCTTTCTATTATATATTGCCTTTCTACTATATATTGTCTTTCTATTATATATTGTTCGATTATATATTGCCTTTCTATTATATATTGCCTTTCTATTATATATTACCTTTCTACTATATATTGCCTTTCTACTATATATTGTTCTATTATATATTGCCTTTCTATCATATATTGCCTTTCTATTATATATTGCCTTTCTACTATATATTGTCTTTCTATTATATATTGTTCGATTAATATATTGCCTTTCTATTATATATTGCCTTTCTATTATATATTACCTTTCTACTATATATTGTCTTTCTACTATATATTGTTCTATTATATATTGCCTTTCTATTATATATTGCCTTTCTATTATATATTGCCTTTCTACTATATATTACCTTTCTACTATATATTGTTCTATTATATATTGCCTTTCTACTATATATTGTCTTTCTACTATATATTGCCTTTCTACTATATATTGTTCTATTATATATTGCCTTTCTATTATATATTGCCTTTCTAATATATATTGTTCTATTATATATTGCCTTTCTATTATATATTGCCTTTCTATTATATATTGCCTTTCTATTATATATTACCTTTCTACTATATATTTCCTTTCTACTATATATTGTCTTTCTACTCTATATTGTTCTATTATATATTGCCTTTCTATTATATATTGCCTTTCTACTATATATTGTTCTACTATATATTGCCTTTCTACTATATATTGTTCTATTATATATTACCTTTCTATTATATATTGCGTTTCTACTATATATTGTTCTATTATATATTGCCTTTCTATTATATATTGCCTTTCTATTATATATTGCCTTTCTATTATATATTGCCTTTCTTTAATATGTTTTTCCTACATTCACCTTTTAACTGTTTACATAAAAAGCATTTCATATCAACAATATCAACATTTTCTTTTAAATCTCTATTTCTTACAAACATCTTTCTTCTGAAAAATACTCCTAGGGTAGCAGAGTGTGGACACGTGTAGAGCAGTTGTATGCAAATGAGCGAGTCGTGTGCGAGGTGACGTCACAGCAATGAAAAAGGAAAAAAGATTATAAAAAGAATGTGTGTGCAGACCGAGGATCACGTTAGATACATGTAGGTGACGTCACAGCCAATATAAGAAGTCATGCATTGCTGGAAAAAGAGGAATAAAGGTCTTTTTTTAAAACCTAAAAAAGCGAGGTGACTTTCTTCTGTTTTCCTTACTTATATTCCTTGCGGCAGAGTCTACAACATGTTGGGTCCACATGTTAATGCGTGTGCAGACGCGTGTAAGGTTACATTAGCAGGAACAAAAACTTATGAATGTATTTCACACCTTCCTTATTTTCTTACCGTTTTGTTTCCCTTTTTAATTTCACTTTTCCTCATTTTTCTTAATTTCCCAATATTTTCTCTATAATATACTAGGAGAGAAACCTGACGTTTCCCATACTGCTCCAGTAGATATCTCATTCCGGATGCAATTCTCTACCTATATAAAAGCCAGGTACGCTCAACGATGGAGTATGGTTGCCACATCTGGGCAGGAACTGCTAGAAGCAGCTTATCCTGTCTTAACAGAGTTCAAAATAGACTTCGTAGCTTAGTGGGGGATGCCTTTTTCTTTTCCCTGTAACCCCTTTCCCACAGAAGAGACGTTGCGAGCTTGTCTCTGCTTTATTGTTATTTTCATGGCAAATGCTCATTTGAGCTTCAATCTATCGTCCCTCCCCGCCAAACTCTCACGAAACACTCGTCTGGCCAAAAACCACTATCAATAATTTCCCACACTCCTTGTCTTTTTTTTTTTTTTTTTTTTTACAAAGGCATCACCACATTATCAAGGCCCAGAGGCCACTCAAGGATAAGGGTTAAAGAGTGTACAGTAGAAGTTGGTCAATATAGTAATCATTAGTAATGAAAATTTGGTAAATTTAATAACTTATATGGAACGGCTCATCAAGAACTTATTTACCTTAGACTTGAACACAACCATATTGTAGTCAGCCGGAAAGCAGGAAAACGGAAGACAATTCCACAGGCGTGCAGTTCTAAGAAAGAAGCTTTGTTCATGGAATCTATGTTTAGGTTTAGGCACAGATAAAGAGTGGGGGAAATTATTGATAGTGTTTACAGCTAGACGAGTGTTTCTTGTGAAAGTTTGGCGAGGGGGGGACCATAGATTGAAGCTCAGTTGAACACTTTCCATGAAAATAACGATACATCAGAGACAAACTCGCAACATCTCTTCTGTGAGATAGAGGTTGTAAGGAGGAGAAAAGGACATCTCCTACGAGGCTACGAAGTCTATTTTGAACTCTATCAAGGCAGGACAAGTCCTTTCTAGCAGCTCCTGCCCAGATGTGGCAACAGTATTCCATCCTTGGACGTACCTGGCTCTTATATAGATAGAGAATAGCATCAGCAGTGAGATATCTACTGGATCGATAGAAAGATCCCACCATTTTTCCAGCGGCCTTGGCAACAGATTTGATATACGTGTTCCATTTAAGATCAGGAGTAATGGTCAAGCCCAGAAGCTTGTCAAAACTTGAGGCCTCCTGAAGACGAGAGCCATTCATTTCAATTGATGACAAATGTGGATTAAAATGTTGATGATGTAAAGAGAGAAGCTTGGTTTTAGATGCATTAAAAGTAACCAGCCACTCCTTTCCCCATTGTACTACATGCTCAAGATCAGAGGAGAGAGAATTGGAGAGTACTTGCTCGTTTACTGTCTTAGATGTGGTACCATAAATGGTAGTGTCGTCAGCATAAATGTCTACAAATGATGTAAGGATATGATTTGGAAGATCATTAATGTAGATCAGGAAAAGAGTTGGGCCCAGGATGGATCCCTGAGGGACACCGGCATTAATACTGAGAGCTTCTGATTTTTGCCCCTCAACTACTACTCTTATGAACCTATCAGAAAGAAATGATTTAATATTTAAAATTTGTCTGTGCCTAGACCTAAATGTAGATTCCATGAACAAAGCTTCTTTCTTAGAACTGCACGCCTGTGGAACTCTTTTCCGATTGACTGCTTTCCAGCTGACTACAATCTGATTGTCTTCAAGTCTAGTATAAACAAGTTCTTTATGAACCGTCTTCCTAAGTAATCCAACTTACGAAATTCCTACTACTTATGTTTATTACGCTTTAATCACATCAAAGCTCTTTGTTCAAACTCCTCTGCTTAACATGAATCGAATCAAACACATCAAAGGCATTGCCAAGACTGCTGTGAAAAAAGTGGGTTCTCTCTACCATGCTAGAAAGTTGCTTACACCTGAAAGTATCCTGTACATCTACAAAACAACTATTCGCCCAGGCATTTAGTATTGTTGCCATATTTGGACTGGTGCATCTGTTACTGCTGTCTCACTTCTAGTTAAAAATAGGTCGCACACGATCAACTGAAATTCAACTTCTGTCCAATCAGCAAAATGTTGCATCCCTGTGCCTGTTTTACAAATATTTTAATGGAGAGTTTTCCATCGAGTTGTACCTCTCGACATAAATATCCCAGACAAACCTGATAAGTAACAAAATCCCACCTCTACACTGTAGAAATTTCTAGAAACTGGAACGCCTTCTACTCAAATAGCTTTTTCTCTCAAACAGACTTTGGACTTCCCTCCAGCGCCCATGACTGTACTGACTGTACTGACATGCAGAAGTTCAAGTGTAATGTGAACAGACATCTTGCTGCTCAACTTCCTACATAGTATTCCTGCAAATTTGTCCCAAATAATAGCCCTTACATCCAAGTGGCGTTGTGCCTTGTTTGGGCTGAAAAAAAAGTAATATTACATAGTTGCACAGACAAGTACTAAAGCAAGCGTTGCTGAGAAAACTTTTATAAAAACTGGATTTCTGATCAGATTTGAATCCTACCAAGATTACTGACAGAAAATGATTTTAAACACAATTTGCATTATTTGTCAATGTGGTTCTTGGCCATATCCTTATTGACGCTATTGTCATTCTAAAATGCCTTCTACAAAAGCCAGGGACCACGCCACAAATGTTACCAACCATTTTTTTTACCACATTCTATTACAATATGTGCACAAGAATAGTCTGTTACTACTACATAATTTTTTTATTCATGAAATTAACAGCAGTTTTTTTATTTATCGTTAGATGAATAAATAACTACTAGAACACCAAAACAAAAAAGAACAAAAAAATTATTTTCCATTTATTTCTCAAGTGGCCAAACATTAATCAAAACATCAAACAATGAGAGAAAAATGGATGCATTCACGACGATCGATTTCAAAACAGATCGATATTGATTTGTTAAATCTAATTTTGCCTGAAAATCTATTCGATCAAATGCATTTGCCAAAGTTTTTCAGATTCTGATGAACGGTCAGCTGATTTAATCGATTTATTGATTTGCTCAGATGATGGAATTGGGATTTCGTGGATCTCATCGTAAACCGTCAGCAGCATAATAGTAATACATGGATACATTTCTATATTTTAAAAGTAATACACACACACACACATACACACACGCACACACACACACACACACACACACACACACAAACACACACACACATGCACATATATATATATAGTAAGTTATGAAAATATATATGGCAATTAAGCTACACAAGAGAATTCGGCAGGCTTAAGCCTGACGAATTCTCACGAAAATGAAACGCGGGATATTCTGTGTAGCTTAATTGCCATATATATTTTCATAACTTACTACCTAGCTCTACCTATACATTGAGCACTGTTGAACTAAATACTGAAAATTTACGCATAAAATTATATCTTTGTATATTAATTTATGTGATTTAATGTGTATATCTATCTCTCTATCTATCTCTCTCTTTACATATATATATATATGTATATATATATAAATATATATATATATGCATGTTTATTAAATAGATATTATTTGTAACATATGTGCATACATGTTTCAGTGGAGTTCCAATTCAAAGTCATGATATATACAATACTTTTTATACAAATATTGACAAATATTGACTGACACTCTCACAGTGCTCCATTTGTTTATTTACAAATAGCTTTGCATTATGCTAAAATGCTCCCTTGGTTACTCTTGGTTAGATCTTAAGCTCAAGAAAAACCTTAGATGCTCTCGTCAGGAGATTATTGAAGAGATGAAAAAGGCTGTGATGAGAGTCATTGACACATTCACACAAGGCAACATCCATGAGCCTTCCAGAAGTTGTTGGAACAGTACAACAAGTGCATTGCAACCGGAGGAGATTACTTCAAAGAGGACTAGCGTTTCATGTGTGTACTATCAATAAAAGTGCCCATACGAAAAAAGTCTGCAAACTTATTGAGGGCACCTTTTAGTAGCAGGCAATATCATTAAAAACGTTCATCAACCCGAGAAAATGGACTTTATTAGTAGCCTGGCAAGGCCACAGGGTAGACAACCAAAGCAGTAAAACCGAAGCTGCTTGCAAGGGCACTATGTATACAAATGTAGGGGAGACAACCAAAGCATCAAAACCGAAGCTGCTTGCAAGGGCACTATGTATACAAATGTAGGGGAGACAACCAAAGCAGCAAAACCGAAGCTGCTTGCAAGGGCACTATGTATACAAATGTAGGGGTGGCAACTGAAGCAGCAAAACCGAAGCTGCCTGCCAAGACACTATATATATATATACAAATGTAGGCAAATTTGGGCATAGTTTATTGGTTTGAAAATATAGTTTTTTTTTTACCAATTGTCATAAAATTTTAGACATAGAATCTTATTATAATCTTCAGAAAGCCTACAAATTTTCATGTAGTTTTGTCCCATAGAACCAAAGATATGAGCATTTCAATATTTAATTTGGCTACGAGTATAGATATATTAATATATAGTTATCACCTTTTTTGGCAATTTTATAAGAAATTTTCGGCAATTATTGATCAGAATTAAACAAAAGAAGGCTCGTTGGAAAGCTAATGACCTGAATTGTGTAGTGGGCTATGTAACATTTGTCCTCTAGGTCGCAAATTATTGTGTCAAAAAGTGTGTGGAGGGGATCACTTTTCTATATATATTTAACGCAAATGAGCACCCACTTTATGGTCACCTTATTCAGAGGGTCTGTTATTTGTTTTTAGGAGGGTGTTTATTGTGGCCTGGTAGATTAACACAAAAAAATACCTTTAAAAAATTGTTTTCTATAGGTTTTTGGGTGTGCTGCAAAAGAATATTGCATTTAAAATCTCCGCAAATATTTTTTTCAGGGTATTAAGCGAAAGTATGCACGCTTGCATGTACAACAGTTAAAACCACTTATAAGACAAATAATTACATTGCTTAATACCCGGAAAAATACTTATTTGTGGAAAATTTAAACACAATATTCGTTTTCAGCACACCCAAAAACCTATTGAACAAGTTTTTAAAGGTAGGTTTTGTGCTTGTCTACCAGATCACAATTACCAAATAAGCACCATCCCTAAAAAAAAAATAACAGACGCCCCCCCCCCAATGGTGCCTATAAAGTGGGTGCCAATTTTACGTGAAATTAATATAGAAATGTGATCCCTCACTTTTTAAAACTATAATTTCATCATGTCTTAGCGAATTACCTGTTTCCTGGAATTTTAACTGTTATTTTCGTTTGCAGCACCCTTGAAAACCTATCTTAATGGCAATTTTAAAGTTTTTAAGTTTTTTGTTGTGGGGTGAAAGATACTGCAACTTTACCAATATTTCAATCGTCGTCATTTGTTTTCCTAGTTTTGCATATGAATTACAAAATATCTGACATTTCCCAAAAATCTATGGCCTTGATAGAGGGGAGACTAAAACTTGCTGCTATGGTTTTAAATAATCTGATATAACAGCAAGGGAATACTTGATTCCAAAGATATCTCATATGTTATATCTCTCTTCTTTGGTTTTCATATATATATACACACACACATACATATATATATATATATATATATATATATATATATATATATATATATATATATGTATATATATATATATATATATATATATATATTATTTTTAAAATATAATATAATTATCCACTGACACGTGTTTCGTCGTCCACGACGCATCAGTGTGGCTGAATCTCTCTCTCTCTCTCTCTCTCTCTCTCTCTATATATATATATATATATATATATATATATATATATTAAATGTTTTAATTTCAATGCTATTTTTCATAGTTAAGGTTAGCTGAGATGATTTGTTCCTTGCTAATGGAGTCAGACATGACTTTGTTGCTGATTTTGAATCACCTGATCGGCAATAATCGTGTCACCCTGCACTGATGATTCCCAAAAGGATGAAACACTAGTATCTGTAAGTATTCAATAATTATGTCAGCCCTTTTAAGAACTCGGTTATTATCGTTGAGCACATTACAGTTGAAATAAAGTCAGTCAATTTGGCTCGCATGCGCAAAGCATGATGTTATGATCATTAAGCATGTTTCGACCACCTATTTTTTAGTAACTAGAGGACTCTTCTGACAATACAACTTATACGAAAGCAAAGTTTGCTTTCGTATAAGCTGTATCGCCTGAAGAGACCTCTAGTTACTAAAAACCGGCTTGCCGAAACATGTTCATGTCTGTGTAGCAACACATTACTGCTTATGTAAAAACAAATAAAAAAGTATATATATATATATATATATATGTTTGACGGAATGATCATTATTGACTCCAATTCTGCACCATTCTGAGTAATTCAGTTATGCTTAAGTCCGCAATGTCTTTCACATTGTTTGACATTCTTGTTTATCTTCTCCCACGTCCTCTTTTGCAATAGGTTGTTCCAAAGAGCGTCTGTTCCGGCCACCTGTCCCAAAAAATCGCAATTTCCTGTCATTGATGTTGTCCAGCAGTCTTCGGCATGATCCAATGTTCTCCAGAACCCATTCATTTGTATTTTTGTCCATCCAGCTTACACGAAGAAGTCTACACTAACACCACAATTCAAAAGCAGCAATTTTCCTCAAGACCCAATATTCTGCTTTGTATGTTGCTATTGAGAGTACCAAAGCTTGCAGAAGTCGTTTCTTTGTGAGTTGTGAAATGGATCTGTCTTTCCAGATATTGGTTAGTGCTATTATCTTTAAGTCTTTGCCATTGCAATACGTCGTCTTATTTCTTTAATGTGATCTACTTTGTGAAAACTGCACCCAGGTAATTGAAATCTACATTTTCAACATTTTCATTGTCTACAATTAGGTTTCCATCATTTGCTGTCTGTTTTACTTTCATTACTTTTGTTTTGCTGACATTGAGTAAGAGTCCTACTATGTCACTGGCAACTTTTACCCTGTTGATTAATTCCTACATAGATGTTGCAATAAGAACTACATTGTCAGCGTTGCTGGACATCTCAGGTTATTGATTGTTCTTTCACCAATTTTGATTCCTGTTGGGCGATGTCCGAGTGCTTCTCACATTAGTTTTTCGGCATGTCTATTAAAAAAAATGGTGTGACAATATACATTTTTACCTAATATCATGGCCAATTTTTAAAAAGTCTGTCATTCGGTGAGTTGTTTTATTGTTGCTTTCTGGCAGATATATAGATTTCTGATGAGATCAATTATGCTATCACATTCTAGAGGGCTTCTTGAACCACAGTGTCGAAGGCTTTTCTATAATAGTTGAAAAAGATAAACATCTGTTCCTACCTGCTTGTTCTTCTCAAGTATCATTTTAAGGTTGAGTATTTCGTCTCTAGTTCCTTTCCCTGGTCTGAAACCAACCTGTTTATGTGCTTCGGCACTAAACTTGTTCTGTATCCGATTTGCTATGATTTTAAATATGATTTTACTACTGTGACTAATCAAGGCAATAGTTTAGTTGTTATTGCATTCAAATGTGTCGCCTTTTGTCGAAAGTCTGATGAATATTGATGTTCTCCAGTTAGATGGAAATTCTTTTTTGTTTCCAAATCTCTCTATACATTTTGTGATATCATTGGATGACGTTGCTGCCTCTTTTCTTCAAAAGGTCAGCTGGAAGATCATCTATTCCTGGAGATTTTTCCGCCTTCAAGTTTCTAATTGCTTTTTCAACTTCTGTGTATGTTGGTGCGGGTTCATCTTCTCGGTTCCCTTTGAGTGTTGGTCGGCTGGTCTGGTGTTTAATTTCTTGTAAAGATTTTCACACTATGTCTTCCATTGTTTTTTTTAATTTGTGGCCCTTTAATAAGCATTTCTCCGGTCTAGCTTTTTATAGCATCAGTGGCAGGTTTGAATAGTCGTGTTAAAGTTTTGACAACGTTTGTAAAGTTGGTGACCCATTTGTCTTCTAATTGTTTGCATTGTTCATCAATTGCCCATTGTTTGTTTTACGACATCATTCTCTGGACAATTGCATTTTGTTCTTTGTATGCCATCCTGATTTCTGGTTTGAAAATGTCGTTTACTTTAATCGTACTTCGTTTTTCTACTTGTTTTAATGTTTCGTTAGAAATCCACGAGAACCTTGTTTTTTTCCTTTTTGGGGATTTTTTTCCTTTTTGGGGATTTTTTTCCTTGGCAATTTTCAATATAATGTTCTTCCCTGTTACCCATGTTTCATTTGGACTTTCCTTTTCTTCACACCACGGCAGTTCTTCAAAGTTATTTTCTACATCAACAGTATATTCCTTGTCAATTAAGGTGGTATCAAACCTCAGCGGTGGTGGAGGTTTTTGTATTTTTTTTTTAAGCCTTACTTTGCATTTCGTTACAAGATGGTGGTCATTGTTGCGGTCAGCTCTCGAGTAGATCTTAACATTTTTTACACAAGTTTCCAGTTTTTGTTGATCATTATGTAATCCAGTTGATTTCTTGTTTTCCCGCCCGGTGATATCCAGGTGTAAAGTCGTCTTTGGTAATATTGGAAACAGGTGTTGATAATAACAAGGTTGTTGATTTTAGAGAAGTCGATCAGTTCGTTTCCTCTATCATTTCTGACTCCGAGTCCAAATTGTGCTAATATATATATATATATATATATATATATATATATATATATATATATATATATATATATATATATATATATATATATAAAGGAGATTAGAACAATAGTCTAAAGAGCAGAGTGTATTTTAATGTAATAGTGAAATTACTAGTTTAATTAAAATATAGGAGGAAAGAAAAAGTGCTCGTTGTAATTTAGATATATAATAAGCTCGATAGGTAAATATCCTAGAGCTAATTTAATATTTAGTAATGTGATTAACTTTAAAAATCAAATTATAATTAAATTAAAAATCCGTTTCATAAGAAGGAACAACAACAAAATTAATTATTTGTACGATCGTTTCGGAAAACATAAGCCATAGCAAACACCTATATGAGTACTTTAACCATAGTTCCTGATTTCAAAAGGCGAAAAATTAAAAGATACATCTGCCTTACTTTAATGCTAGGTTTATTTATGGAATCTTTTACATTTAATAAAAACCCTTCACAATATTTGCTGACGAGGAAAACTTGTTTATTAAAAAGCTATATGTAATAATTATTGTCCGTAACTTGATGTCTACCACAATAAAAACACTGTTTTCCGAAACGATCGTACAAATAATTAATTTTGTTGTTGTTCCTTCTTATGAAACGGATTTTTAATTTAATTATAATTTGATTTTTTAAATTATTAATCACATTACTAAATATATATATATATATATATATATATATATATATATATATATATATATATATATATATATATATATATATACTAGCAGGGAAACCCGATATTGCCCAGGATGAAATTAGGATCTACAAATATTTCAGACTGCCATATTTTATATTTTTTATATATTATTATTATTATTATTATTATTATTATTATTATTATTTATTTATTTATTTATTTATTTATTATTTATTTATCGCCTATTTTTCAATCAAATCGATTGATTGCTATCTTTCTGTGGAAAACACTCGCGATGTACTGGAAGGAAGTTTCACATTCCTTCCTGCATTGACTTGGTCCATAATATACATAGAGAGAGAATCTACCATAAATTCTATAAAATTATTCTTATTTATAATGGCTGGAATCAAAATTTAATATGCAAAATCAAATATCATGCTTCAATTGTGCTCTAAACAGAAGCATTCATTTCGAATGAGCCGCTGTTATATCAAAGAATCTGCTGTATATTATATATGCCTGGCCTTTATACTCGTGTGGTGATTATGGCTTGAATTTAAGTTTAAAATGGAAAAATCAAGTATTATAGTTCAATTGTGCTCTAAACAGAAGCATGCATTTTAAACGCGCTCCTTTCATATAAAAGAAACTACTGTGGACTTTATACACCGGAAACTTTTGTTTGTCTAGTTATAAAACTTCTCAAATTAACTGGTGATGTTAAAATGGTAAGTTTGGTCAAAATTACACTGTTCCATTTTTAATGTTCTTTTTTTTGCGATCATCAATTTTAGATAATTATCGGAGGCATTCCAATGCAAACCCCTTTCAAAAAACACTCCCTAACATATAAGGTACATTTGTGTGAAATTTCCAAAAGCATCAGCTCAGCTTTTTTTTTACTCCGTGGAGAACGCACTCACAGACACACAGCAAAGTTATTTTTATATAATAGTATATACATATCTAATACGTAAACGACTATATGCCTGTCTGTCTGTCTGTCTGTCTGTCTCCATATTTTCAAACTCAGAACTAAAAGTCGCAGAGCAGCGCTTGGGGTCCCAAATGATTGAATTTTTACTGTCCGTTTGTTTTTTAGGTGGCTAAAATTGTGTTTAAGGGTCAAAAATGGATCAAAATTGAAAAAATCGTTATACATTTTTTACATTCATCTTAGTTAAATTTTAATTTTCAACCACTTTATAGTCGTGTCACGTTGGTACAGTGGTAACGTCACCCGCTTTGAATGCTATATTTTCGATTCTAGCTGATGGCACCTTTTAATTTTGAAATCACGACTCTTTAATAATATGTACTATACTATATATATAATATGGAAAAATTAAAATGTCATATTTAAGCGTACTTTGCGCCCGGGCAAAGCCCCCCCCCTGCTAGTATATATATATATATATATATATATATATATATATATATATAATACATTTAATCACATAAATTAATATATGAAAGTATAAATTTATGCGTCAACTTATTTACAGTATTTACTTCAACAGTGCTCAATACGTAGGTAGAGCTAGGTAGTAAGTTATAAAATATATATGGCAATTAAGCTACACAGAATATTCCGCGTTTCATCCACACTAGGATTCATCAGGCTCATGCTAGGAGTTTTGGTTGTCTCACGTTTTTATTTAAGCACATTCTATTGAGTTTTTATTTATTTATTTAGTTAACCAATCAGCTTTCTAGTTTCCACCGAACCCTTCCTAATCAGCCGATGAGCAGGCACTTACAGGACAAAGGCCCAGTTGACCTTCGGTTCACCCCTTCCTTTGTGTGTGCTATTTTAGTGGGGGGGTGTAGATATGTTCTGACCTATTTTAAACCTAGTTTAAATGTGTTTTTTAATTTTTTTATTTACTTTATTTTGTGTTAGTTTATATATATATATATATATATATATATATATATATATATATATATATAAAGCTCTGTGTGTGTGTGTGTGTGTGTGTGGTCACGAATAGGCTCCTATATTGTTGACTATTTTAAAAAACTGATTATATTTAATGATAGAAGATATATCGAGACACAGAAATGGGTGGGTTTGATCTGGCAGAACGGTGGTTCATTAAAGTTGTGGGGTCTGCGTTCGCGCCTGGCACTCAAAGTATTGAAATAAAGAATTTAAAAAAAAAAAAAAACGTCTTCAAGTGTTTTTGATATAGATGTACATAAGAATACTTTGATAAGTATGTTTTAACTTAAATAGGGATGGTATAATAAAATTGTGGGGTCTGTGTTCGCGCCTGGCCTCCATATAATGGAAACAGGCACAAACTTTAATAAAGACTTTTCATATCACTCTGCGTAAGTATACTTTGATAATTATGTTTCAGTTTGAAGAAATATAATATAATAAAATTATGGGGTGTTCGTTCGCACCTGACCTCCATAGAATGGAAATATGTCACAAAGTTTAACAAGGTTTTTTAATATAGATCCACAGAATATTGTGAAAAGTGTTTCAGTGTGAACAGGTATGGTATAATAAATTATGGGGTTTATCTATTTTATTTTTACTTTCATCATATTTTGCTTTGGTTTTGATACCACCAAATTGTAACCTACCTCTTTACAACCCTTCCTTTTCATAACCTATCATACTTTCATAAATCAGAGTCCATTTTCTGTAGGCTGTTTTTGAACCCAGTCAACGACGGGCACTTTTGTTAGTATATATATATATATATATATATATATATATATATATATATATATATATATATATATATATATATATATGTGTGTGTGTGTGTGTGTGTGTGTGTGTGTGTGTGAAAATTTATGTATATGCATGTTTATTTTATTTATTTATTTTCTATTGTTATTGTTAATTTTAAAATTATTTTGTATCGCTATCCTAGAGTAAATTTTATCCTATGAACACAGTTGTTCGCTATTTCTCTCCTACAGTTTAATAGATGTTGGGGTTCTTTAAAGTATAGGATAGCAAATTTTTCATGAAAGCATAATCTACATGGATCGTCTAGATCTCTATTATTATTATTTCTTCTAGTTACATATGTTTCCTTTGTCTTAGTTTTATTTTTGTTATTGTGTCCAATGTGTTTTTTATTGTTTATTTTGTTGTTGTTTTCATTGCTTTTATTTAATATTTTGTTATTATGTGCTTTAATTATCATCTCTCTCTTTCTCTCTTTCTCTCTCTCTTTCTCTCTCTCTCTCTCTCTCTATATATATATATATATATCTTAGGTATGTGTATATTCTTATCTATTTCTGTGTATAGGATTCATTCATAAACTATTTAAGAGAACATTATTAATTTTGGAAAACAACTGTCAGATGTAAGGGTGTATAATGTGGGCTATATTAATTTTAATTTAGTTTTATGCAAAGAGGATAAAAGAGAGTGAAAGTGCTTTGTTAAAATCCAGATATTTTACATTATTAATACATAAATAAATAAATGATGTTGCATAATTCGGTGATCTGGCGAGAACCAGTGTTTCAACGTGATTGTACCATATATAAATGATAGGAGTGCTGAATATTTTAGTTTCGATTCTAGCTGATGGCAACCAAGTCTTTTTTTTTTTTATTAATCTTTGGAAATCAGTACTATATATATATTGGGTACAATATAATATTCAATAAAGAATTGGCTCTGTAATAAAAAAATACAAAATCTTCATAAATGAGAATATATTTAAGCGTATTTTACAACTGGGCAAAGTTAGTCTATATATCCATAAAAGTGTGAATGTGTGCGCATATGTGTGAGGACACTTCTCAACCTATATACACACCAAATTTTTGATCTACAAACTTGAATTTTGGTATATAGGGCATTTAGACATGTGGAAAACTTTTAATCAGGTTTCATCCAGAAAAATGGGCTGCTAAGGGGTGAAAACTGAAAAAAAACAAAACGGTACTTGGGTGTCATCGGATTATTCAACTGTTTCACGACTGCACATGGGCTTCGTGAAACATGACAGCTTCCTTATGTTAAAAATAAGAAAATTTGAAAACAGTTTTTAAAGACATGGCAAGCTGGTCTAATTGTTATCGTACTTGACTCACTATCTTTAGGCTTTGGTTTCGATCTCAGCTCGAGTATTTTTTTACTTACAAGAAATGAACTGTTCAGAAAAAAAATACATGTTTCAGTTTCTTTTTGTTTCCTTTTAACTTCATGTTTTTAGGGAATTTAACCTACGGTATTTCTGTTTATAATAAATAAGACATCTGCATAAACTAAAATATAGTATTTATGCATATTTTACGACCAGGCAACGTCGGGCGGCCTGCTAGTCGCATTTAAGTAGAAAGACTCACTTAGTAATCTAATTTGCATACATGTTTGTGACACATTTATGTCAATTAGATAGTCATACTAATAAGAGAGTCACTGTTTATGTAAATGCACACAGATCTTTAAAGAAATATTAGAGAATGGATATCAATGGAAATTGAAATCTTCTTATTATAAATTTTCATAATGTCTGTCTGTCTGTCTGTTGGTGTGTTTGTGTGTGTGTGTGACGCGGTTTATCTCAGCCTACAGGCAATCTATCCAGGCAAGTAAGGTACCGAAATGAAGCTTATGACCCAGCAGATGTTTTAGTGATATTTATATCCATGTTCGGTGTATGGAAATGCTAAAAAAAAAAATGCAAAAAAATAACGATTTACTAAACAACGTTTTATTTACTGGATATTTTTCCGGTACAAGAACTCAAGTTTGCCCAGCTGGGCAAAATTGAGTTCTTGTATATCAAAAACTCCGACAAAAAGGTTATGGAACCCGCTCTCTTCCTCATGATGAGATAGTATAAACTGCATTAACTGGAGCACGTAGCAAAGCTTGATTCATCTTGACTAAAACATTGTATGCCATTTGCAATCACGATGATGTGGTTGCTTTGTTTTATGACTTATCAACCTTTTTTCGAGTTCTTGAATACTGAATCTAGTAACTGTGTAAAATGTTTTTATACTTCAGATAATATATCTCTTATTTTTCTTTCTACACAGGAATCACCACTTATCAAGGCCCGGAGGCCACTCGAGGATTAGGGTTAATGGGTATACAATAGTCAATGTGATTATAGCGTTTTTAACATAGGTAATGGGATTTTTGTAAGTTGGATTACATAATGGGACGGTTCATCATGAACTTGTTTCCATTTGACTTGAAGACAGTCAGATTGTAGTCACCTGGAAAGCAGGTCAATGGAAGAGAGTTCCACAGGCGTGCAGTTCTAAGAAAGAAGCTCTGCTCATTGAAATCTACATTTAGGTTTAGGCACATATAAAGAGTGTGGGAAACTATTAATAATAAGTGGTTCTGGCTATACGAGTGTTTTTTGTGAAAGTTTGGCGAGGGGGGAACCATAGATTGAAACTCAGACGAGCACCTGCCATGGAAATAACGATAAAACAAAGACAGGTTCGCAACGTCTCTTCTATGGGAAAGAGGTTGCAGGGAAGAGAAAAGGGAATCCCCCACTAAGCTACTGTGGTCTCCCCGCCCAGGTCAGCAGATGACTTTTGACCCTGCTGAACTGGTCTAGCCGTTGATCGTCTATCTTCTGAGAGGACTGAACATAAATTCTCAGTGTCTCAGGTTCTGTGTCGATTTCCACTAAAAATCAAATAGCTTCGCATGCACGCCAAAAAAATAGAAAACAGACTCAGAGAGTTCTAACTACGAAAGCGTTAATTTCACGAAAATTACAAGTTTTTACGTAAGTACATCGTTCAGTTCGATTACACTAGAAACATCAAGATTTTCCAAAATCTTATTCTTCGTTCTCCACGGTGGCGGTCAGGATGGATGGAGAGGGTTGTGGCGCTCTTTGGAGCGTATGTTTTTCTCGAGATTCGGCTTCAATCTGCTAAAATCGGCACGAGCATTCACTTATAAACCAAGGGGAAGGGTTGGTTGGGACAATCTGTTAAACCAATCAGGATCCAATACGTCTTTTGGATGATCCCCAAATCCTTTTTTGCATGTGTGCATCTTAACAGGTCTTCCATGGCCTGCAAATCTGGAACCAAAACTAAGTCTCTCTTCACACGCCCCAAAAGGTCAACAAAAAAAGCTAGTGAGTCCAAGCAGGTGTTCCTCAGGCCAACGAATGTATGATTTAATTTCCACATTATTCTGAAATTTCCTGCCAAAAAAATATATGTCTGTTTTTACAACAAATTAACCCCTTTTGATAGGTCACCCACTGCTGCCTGGGATTCAATCAACGTTTAACAGTCGATCTTAGCATATTTATCCGGTCTTACTCAGGGTTTTAGGGGATCTTACTCTCCCCTATGGGGAGCAATATCGCTCCTCTAGACGGTCACGTCATACTACGAAGTCTGTTTTGAACTGTGTCAAGGCAGGATAAGCTGCTTCTAGCAGCTCCAGCCCAGGTGTGGCAACAGTACTCCATCATTGACTGTAACTAGGTACAGAATTGCACCAGGAGTGAGATATCTACTGGATCGATAGAAAAATCCCACCATTTTCCCAGCGCCGTTGGTAACGGATTTGATATATGTGTTACATTTAAGATCGGGAGTAAAGGTCAAGCCCAGAAACTTATCAAAACATGAAGCCTCCCCAAGACGAGAGCCATTCATTTCAATTGATGCCAGATGGGAATCAGAGCGTTGATGATGTAAGAATAGAAGCTTGGTTTTAGATGCGTTAAAAGTACCCAGCCACCTCTTTCCCCATTGTACTATGCGCTCAAGATCAGAGAGAACTTGATCGTTTACAGTCTTTGATGTGCTACCATAAATTGTGGTGTCGTTAGTATAAATGTCTATGAATGATGTAAGGATGTGATTTGAAATATCATTGATGTAGATTACGAATATAGATGGGCCCAGGTTAGACCCCAGCGTTAATACCGAGAACTTCTGCCCGTCAACGACTACTCTTATAAACCTATCAGAGAGAAATGATTTAATAATTGAGAAGACATTTCCAGCTATACCATAGCTGGAGATCTTGTGAAATAGATCTTTGTGCTATACCTTATCAAAGGCCTTTGATATGTCAAGAGCAATTGCCCTGGAGAGGAAGACTCCATTGAGAGATTCACTAATCCTGTGAGATAAAATTGTAAGCACGTCTGCTGTAGATCTAGCAGAACGGAAACCATATTGCATGTCACTAAGGTTATTTTTGCTGAGATGGTTGACTACTTCTTTATTTAACACAGATTCCAGT
The DNA here is from genome assembly GCF_053919585.1 of Euprymna scolopes. Lineage (NCBI taxonomy): Eukaryota > Metazoa > Mollusca > Cephalopoda > Sepiida > Sepiolidae > Euprymna > Euprymna scolopes. The sequence goes on from NC_136509.1 coordinate 73,877,013, forward strand.
AACTTACACATGATGCACAGGAGACTTATTGGCCTGTACTGAAAGGGAGATGAACGATCACCTGAATTCTTAAATACATGGCATACTGATGAGATTTTCTATGGGGTTGGGAAGTATTTCTCTTTAAGACAACGCTTAAATAACTTTGTAATATGCGTGCTATTTCTGGTTGAAGTTTTTTGAGCACTATAATTGGAATGCCGTCAGGGCCAGTTGCTTTACTGGAATCAAGGTTCTTGATTAGTTTGGTAACATCATGTACAGATATTTGTATGTCACATAGTGTGTTTTCAGTTGCATGAGGAAATGCTGGGGGTTGATGGCCTTGGTCTTTAAGGGTAGAATTAGCTGCAAAGTTCTTGGCAAAGAGTTTGGCTTTGTCTGATGCTGACGAGATTACCTCAATTCCATTGATGATAGTTGGGATAGTGCACACATATCTGTTCGGGATTCTGTTTGCTATTTACCAAAACTTATGGGATCCAAGCTGCTGCTCAGTTACTTTGAAAGTGACGGACTCTCTCACGTTCTTCACTTTTTTACAGTAGTTGCTGGCGGTCCTGAAAGCAGCTTTAGTTTCAGTACAGCTATTACATTGGAAGCAATGGAAAAAGTGATTTCTGTGTGCAATGGCAACAGCACATTCTGAAGAGAATCACGGCTGGCTATAAGATTTTTGCTGGAACTTTTTGGAGGGTATGAATCGTTTTATACCTACAATTAACCGTTCTGTCAGGTCTGATACTATAAAGGACACATCCTTTTTAAACATGGAATGCATAGGTAGATCTGACATAAATGTACTGAAGCTCTCCCAGTCAGCCATAGAGTGTCAATATACTGTACGATTGAGAGGTACGTCAGGGGAACTATTACATTTCGTTTTTATCTTAACTGATACAACAGAGTTGTCGGAAGATCCCAGTAGAGAGAAAATGGAAGTTGAACATGGCTCAGGGTAAGTTGTAAGTCATCGGTTTTGTTTGAGTGGGTTAACCATTCCATGTTGTGAACATTGAAGTCTCCACAGACGTGAATGTTAGCTGAAGGATACGTAGACAGGACGTGGTCAATTTTCTCAGATATGATTTTAAAGATAGTAATTCTACTGTTATGGGGGCGAGAGAGTGCAAATATAAACACAGTAGTGTGAGCTAGTGCAAGGCAGAAGCACATATAGGGTAAATTTGGATCTTCTCTAGAGATGTCCCTGCCACATGGAAAACCGTCTTTAATGTAGGCCCATATTCCATGCCCATGGCGATCTTGGGGGTCGGATTTAGAGGTTAAGTTGGAGTATCATTTAATTACGAACTCATTGAGGTAAGTAGTCGGTCCAGTGCTAGTTTTGCTTAAGAATAACAGGTCTAGTTTAGTCTCCTGTAATAGAGTTTGAACCTCTGGAAGGTTGGAACGTAGACGCCTGATGTCGGAAAAGGAAAGATGGTAACAGGGATCTATGTTGGAAGTTTGAGATCTGGGTTTAATCCAATATTTTTTTGAGATGTGGAATTTGTGGAATAGGTCAGCAGACTTGCTTAGAGCAGGGCAGAGATGGAAAGTAAGAGAATAAGAAATGAAGAATTTATTTTTTTGTAGCACATGATAAGGTAAAGCCGTGACAATTACCCATGAATATGGCATCGAGAGGCCCCACCAGAAGCTATTGCATGGTCCAAAATCCATTCACCAAATGCCAATACAGTAGCCCCAGTAATTTGCACCTGCTGATAAAGCAGCCACCTTAGTCTTTAATCCAAGGTTCGGGTCCCTGACTAGCAGGCGGATAACGTCAGCCCAGTTGAAACGTTTACCCCCAGCACCCTTACTAGTTACATGGCCACAAGGATAGACAAAAGAAACAGAATTTCCAGCATCTTTGGCGACTGTTCACACAAAATACTGCCAACCTTGAATACAGCCTTTCTTCTCCCTTTGTCAGAAAAATCACTCATTGAATTAAATGAGGACTGAGGGACAAATAAGGGGAAGCGAGAGTTACGAGAGCAGTCGATAACGCATCCACATTGCATTGTCTACTCTCCATTAAAAAAAAAGGATTAAAGGGACTTATTAATATTTACATAGTATAAGTTGATAGATCTTCTCCGAAATTAAAAAATCTTTTTGAAGGTACCTTCCCCTCCCATATGTAAGCGTGAATTTATATTGTGGAATCAATACGACACTGTTAGTAATAGATTTCTTAATAATTTTTTTCTTTTTTTTCTTCAATATTCTAGATACGTTTGTATTTTAAGTACTAACAGAAATAAATTTATATATTAAATAAGATATAATAAAATAAATAAATATAATAGAAAGAGTTTAGCACAAAAAAACCCGGTGGGAATTGTCTTATATTGAGACATTGTTCCCAACATGGAGTCTGAAAAAAGGACACCTTACATAGGCGGCATTGAATATAGCGTTCAATTTGGTCAGCAAGAAAGTAAAAAGAATAAAATAAATATACATTACGAATATTCACTTTTTTCTTTTTTTTATACATGGGGGTTACCACTTATCAAGGCCCGAAGGCCACTCAGGGATAAGGGTTATTGCGTGTACAGTAATCAATGTGATAGTATTGTAGTAATCATTAGTATTGGGGGTTTTGATAGAGTGTCTTACTTAAGGGGGCGGTTTGTCAGGAGTTTGTTTATGTTGGACTTAGCTTCTGTTAAAGGAAGCTTAAATTTTCTTTTTTTCTTCTCTCATGCTTTCCAAGACGGTGTCTTCAATGCTGTAAAAGTTTCCCTTTTGAAAGACCCATGCATTGGTGTGTGTGCTAATGGTCAGAGAGAGAGGGGGAGGGGGAGGGAGAGAGAGAGTAAGAGAGTGAGAGAGAAAGAGAGAGAAGAACCAAGGAAATGGGAGAGGGCCATGGTGAACTCATGGTCACCTACTCCCCTCGCATGGTTTACAGGGTGCTTTCATCTTATCTTATTTTATGTTTTCGTTTATTTATTTATTTAAAAAAAAAATATTCTTTGCATCTTAAGTACTAACAGAAATACACTTTTATATTAAACAAGATATGATAAAATGAATAAATATAATAAAAAGAGTTTAGCACAAAAAAAAAAACGGTGGAAATTGTCACGTATTGAAACATTATCTCTTCCAATATTTCTTCATTGTGTGTTTTTTTAACGGCATATCAAGCCTTTTTTGGTTATTTAATGTTGAATCTAATAATTCTTGCAAAAACATGTGTTTATCATTTAAATTCTTTAGCTATTTAAATATTTAGTCATGGAGTTTCATTTGGTTGCTTTTATAGCAAAATTGTTGTTTTTTTTTTTGACAATTCAAAACATGATTTAGTTTTGTCAAAGGATAAAAAAAAAACTATAACATCAATGTTTGTTGAATTTTAGACAGTATCTTCAGACTGCCTGATCTGGTAGCACTAGAT
>NC_136509.1:73882933-74017933 GCF_053919585.1 Euprymna scolopes
AGTGCTCAATACTATTCCAGAGCAAATATGTGTTTTATTTTTTTATTACCGTTTTATCTGTTTGGTTACATATGTTTCAGATGTTGGACCATGTTTACGATCTAACAGCCTCGTCAGACCTTACAGAATGGTTGTTAGTATTAGGAAGAGGTGTTTTGGAAGAAATACGAAAGAAAAAAAAAGAGAAAAAGTGGGGGTTAGGTAGGAGATAATAAGGGGGGGGGAGACGGGTATTGACAATATTTCAGTTTTGAGGGTTAAGATACATTAGATTGTATTCTGTGTGTGGGGATAGCAGATTCAGGTAGACGTGAGTGGATATATATATATATATATATATATATATATATATATATATATACTCATCCACATACGGTACTGTTTCACAGCTCACCAGTGCGGCTAGACAAGCAACTACCTCAAGCCAGGATCGAAACCGATCGTCCAAATGACAATCGGATACACAGGCGGCAAAAAGAATGTCTGCACTTTTAATTTTTTCAAAAACTTCAAATTTAAGCTAAATTTAATATAACTGTTTAAACAAACTATACCTCATTTAATTGGCCTTTTATTCTTCTATAATTTTCCCTGTTCATATTTGACTTTTAATTGAAATATTCTAGTGTTCACATCAATTTAAAAAGATAACTTCAAAGTTAGGAGGCAAAAAGAAATCCGCACAATGGAAAATTGTTATTTAAATGTAACTTTAGGACATTAATTCAACACAAATACAACAGGAACACAATGAACTAGTCAGTATTTAGTAGCATAGCCCTTCTGCAATTTTACAGCCTGCAATCTTTTGGGAAATCCTTGAATAAGTCTGCAGCAATTCTCTGGGAAAAGGGCATCCCACTTGTCTTTAATTTTTGTCCAAAGTTCTTCCAAATTTGAAATTTTATCATTGTGTAGCTGTTACTGGATGTAATGCCATAGGTTTTCGATAGGATTGAGGTTTGCAGATTGTGCAGGCGAATCCAAACACGGAATATCATGCTCTTCCAGGAAAGTCTTAACATTGCCAGCTGTGTGAATGGGAGCATTATCCTGCATGAAGATGGGATTATAATCCAAATTCCGACCAAAGTAGGCTAGAAAATGCTCAGTCAACATATTAATGTACTTCGTCAAATTAATTCGACCTTGCAAGCGAACTATAGACCCTGGACCATTGGTACTAATAACCCTGGACCATTGGTACTAATAATGCCACACCCCAAAACGGAACCTCCACCACCTTGCAGCGTTGAAACTGAACACCTAGGATTAAATTTTTCGTCTTTCCTCTAACGGACGTACTGCCTACCATTGCTGCCTAGCCTATTGAACTTGCTTTCGTTGCTAAAAAGCACTTTTGACCAATATGAAGAGTAATGATCTTCATTGCATCTGATGAAGTCCAGACGGTCCTTTCTGTTCTTTACAGATATCATTGGCTTTCGTCTTGCAACATATCCTCGCGAATTAAATTCCTTTAATCTGTTTTGAGAGTAGAAAGATAACACTTTTTAACAAGATTGCACTGTTGTTGGATGTGGTGAGCCGTTTCAAATCTGTTTCTGAGGCTGCAGATCTTGAGAGCATTGTCTTCCATATTAGACGTAACTCTAGTACAACCAAGTTTAAGGACATCACGAACACTGGATGTGTTTTGGTGCTTTTGCATAGTCTTTCGTACCGTTTTCTCATCACATTTCAATCTGTGGCCGCTTTCTCCATTAGTTAAACCAGAAAGGTGAAGATTAATCAGCTCCTGATGATCACTAAGAGAAAGTCGTCGCATATGGACTAAATGTTACGTCGTATAACCTGGAATAATAACAATTACAATTAGAGGTGCTTTGTTGCCTGTTAGTGGATATGTTAAACTGATTTAGGAGCGATAATTTAAGCTGGTTTTAAGCGAATTTGTCGCTGCAGACTTTCTTTTTGCCTCCACAATTTGAAGTTATTTTTTAAATTGACGTGAACACTAGAATATTTCAATTAAAATTTAGCTTAAATTTGCAGTTTTTGCAAAAATAAGTGCGGCTTTTCTTTTTGCTGGCACTATATATATATATATATATATGTGTGTGTGTGTGTGTGTGTGTGTGTGTGTGTGTGTGTGTTTTATTTGTTTTTGTTAGCGATACTTTTCGAATGAATTCAATTATTCATATGAAATTGCATTTTTACCTAAATGCGAGTTGGGGATAATTTTCCCTTTGACCAATTTGGTACCCCCTTAAATGGGGAGCAGCATATATATTATTTTTAAAATATAATTATCCACTGACACGTGTTTCGTCGTCTTCGACTCATCAGTGGCTGAATATATATATATATATATATATATATATATATATATATATATATATATATATATATATACTAGTATGGGTGCCCGGCGTTGCCCGGGTGTTTGGAGGTGTGTGTTCAGGCCCGCCCCCAAGAAAAAGTGGTAGTAGGAAGGCAAACTCGAACCTATACCGCGAAGAAGGAAAAGAACGAGGAAAAAGCCTGACATTTTTGCTGTTACGACCACCGCCAAATCAGAAGTGACGTAGGTTTAAATTAAGGCTAGACAATTGAAAAGAAGGGATGACTTTCGAAAATATCGGTGAAAAAAGCGACCCCTCCCTGTAGAAAAGTGCCCAATTGAGGGTGGAAAAATTAATGTTTTTTTGGTAATTTTTCGGTATTTGTCGTCTGAAGGGTTGAGCTTCCAAACAATACTGATCTTGTGAAAATCCATCGCCTCTGTAAGAAGTTTTAAGCAGACATTCAAACATACATACATACATTTATATATTGGTAGCTCAAATTTTCGATCCAAACTGATTAAAAAGATTGCCCTATCTCTGAATACCCTTTATGTAAAATTTCAAATGTTTAGACCAGAAATTGTCTGAGTAATTTGGTAGAGACAGCAGACGTCAAATTTTTTAAAACTTTGACCCCTCATATTACCATTTAACATTTATTGTTTTGAGCTTAAATCAAGTTATTAAGTTAGATCCATGTCCAAGGAACCTATATCTAAAATTTCCAGTGTTTAGACCCAAAATTATCGGAGGAGTTTGGTAGAGTTCTCAAAGGTCAAATCGTTGAACTTTGACCCCTTACCAGCCTAATTTCTCGCCGAAAACGAATCACAAAGATTTTGCCAAATCTCAGTACCCTGTATATCAAATTTCGAGTATGTAGACTAAAAATTGACAGAGTTATTGCGTAGGAAAATGTACACAGACAGACAGACAACCACAGACAGACAGACAGACAGGCAGACACTTTCATTTATATATATATATATACTAGCATTTCAGCCCCGGGTGTTTGGATGTGTCTGTTGAAAAAAAAAAAAAGCAAAAAAACAAAAGTGGTAGCAGGAAGGCAGGCTCGAACCCGTACCGCGAAGGAGGAAAAGAACGGGGTAAAAACCTGGCGTCTATGCTGTTACGACCACCACCAAACCGGAAGCGAAATTTTCTAAAATTAAGGTTAGACAATCTAAATGAGAGGATAACTCTAAAAAATATCGCCGAAAAAAGTGACCCCCCCTGTAGAAAAGTGTCTACTTGAAGGGGAAAATATTAATGTTTTTAGCCAATTTTCGATATTTGTCGTATGAAAGGTCGAACTTTAAAACGATTCTGATCTTGTAAAAATCCTCCGCCTGTGTCGAAAGTTTAAGGCAGACATGCAAACATACATACATACATACATACATTTATATATTGGTAACTAAATATTTTCGACCCAAACCGATGAAAAAGCTTGCCCTATCTCTGAATACCCTTTATGTAAAATTTCAAATGTTTAGACCAGAAATTGTCTGAGTAATTTGGAAGAGACCGCAGACGTCAATTTTTTTTTTTTTTTTTAACTTTGACCCCTCATATTACCATTTAACATTTATTGTTTTGAGCTTAAATCAAGTTATTAAGTTAGATCCATGTCCAAGGAACCTATATCTAAAATTTCCAGTGTTTAGACCCAAAATTATCGGAGGAGTTTGGTAGAGTTCTCAAAGGTCAAATCGTTGAACTTTGACCCCTTACCAGCCTAATTTCTCGCCGAAAACGAATCACAAAGATTTTGCCAAATCTCAGTACCCTGTATATCAAATTTCGAGTATGTAGACTAAAAATTGACAGAGTTATTGCGTAGGAAAATGTACACAGACAGACAGACAACCACAGACAGACAGACAGACAGGCAGACACTTTCATTTATATATATATATACTAGCATTTCAGCCCCGGGTGTTTGGATGTGTCTGTTGAACAAAAAAAAAAGCAAAAAAACAAAAGTGGTAGCAGGAAGGCAGGCTCGAACCCGTACCGCGAAGGAGGAAAAGAACGGGGTAAAAACCTGGCGTCTATGCTGTTACGACCACCACCAAACCGGAAGCGAAATTTTCTAAAATTAAGGCTAGACAATCTAAATGAGAGGATAACTCTAAAAAATATCGCCGAAAAAAGTGACCCCCCCCCCCTGTAGAAAAGTGTCTACTTGAAGGGGAAAATATTAATGTTTTTAGCCAATTTTCGATATTTGTCGTATGAAAGGTCGAACTTTAAAACGATTCTGATCTTGTAAAAATCCTCCGCCTGTGTCGAAAGTTTAAGGCAGACATGCAAACATACATACATACATACATACATTTATATATTGGTAACTAAATATTTTCGACCCAAACCGATGAAAAAGCTTGCCCTATCTCTGAATACCCTTTATGTAAAATTTCAAATGTTTAGACCAGAAATTGTCTGAGTAATTTGGAAGAGACCGCAGACGTCAATTTTTTTTTTTTTTTAACTTTGACTCCTTTTGTGACCCCTTAACATTTATAGTTTTGGGCGCAAATCGAGTTATTAGGTTAGATCCATGTCCACGGAACGTATATCTAAAATTTCAAGTGCGTAGACCTAAAATTGTCGGAGGAATTTAGTAGAGTTTTCAAAGGTCAAATCGTTGAACTTTGGCTCCTTAACAGCAAAATTTCTGGCCGAAACCCGATCACATAGATTTTCGCAAATCTCAGTACATTGTAAACAAAATTTCGAGTCTGAAGACTAAAAATTGGCAGAGTTATTGCGTAGAGACATGTGAACAGACACTCAAACACACAGACACACAGACAGACACACAGATGCGTTCACCTTTATAGATATACTAGCATTTCAGCCCGGCACTGCCCGGGTGTTTGGAGGTGTATGCTGTGCAAAAACAAAAACAAAAAAAAGGTTAATTTTTTAACTTTGACCCCTATTATGCCCCCTTAAAATGTATTGTTTGAGCTAAACTCAAGTTATTAAGTTAGATCCATGTTCAAGAAAGCTATATCTAAATTTCAAGTGTGTAGACCCAAAGTTGTCGGAGGGGGTTTTGGTAGAGGTCTCAAAGGTACAAATCGTTGAACTTTGACCCCTTAACAGCGAAATTTCTGGCCGAAACTCGATCACATCAATTTTCCCAAATCTCAGTACCCTGTATATCAAATTACCAGTCTATAGACTAAAAATTGACAGAGTTATTGCGTAGGGAAATGTACACACACAGACACACAGACACACAGATACAGAGATACACAGAAAGACAGACACTTTCACTTTTAGATATATATATATAAATTTATATATATATATATATATATATATATATATATATTGTTTGTTTATCATATAGACATTATTGTTACGTATGTGCATACATGTTTCGGTGTAGTTCCTATTCAAAGAGACCCACCACATCAGACAAAAAAAGATAACCTATTAAAACGAGAATCCAAGTTCAGTTCGTTTTCTGTATAAAGAAATATCCGCGTGTGGATTATGCTTTGAAAGAAAAGGGACCTGTATAGTTTATGGAGGTGGACCTTACAGTTTTTTGAGCGCGGTATAGTAACTAAAGGGAGTAAGGGTATGGAGGGGAAGAGAAGGGAAATACGATTCGGTCTGGTCGGGCTATCACAGTGGAGGAGGTATCAGTTTCATTTAAAGCTAGACGGTAGTCTCTGTGTTTGCTTTGATCTGAAGTAATATTATACCCTCGTCATTGCTGCTTCTCTATTTTAAGACTTCATGGCTATTTTTCTAATCGGTGGCATATTTCTTGTCTATCTATTTTATTGATAATCTCTATTTACTTATTTATTTTATTCCACGTTTTTATTAATTCGTATATTTCTCGTTTTTTACTTATTGTTTTTTTTTTCTCATTTATTTCAATACAACATACATCTCCATGATCAAATAAACTGTCTGTGAACAAATATTTACATGATTTAATTATGATGGTATCTAGGAGTTACATTTTTCACTCTAACTTGTCCGAAAAAGTTATTTTTCACTCTAACTTGTCCAGGCAAAAGGTATTGTTTCTATACATAAACTTAATTTCGATGGTTACCATTCTTTCATTTCGATTGTTTACCTCTTCCTAAAATATATAACATATCTTGACAGTTCATATGCTTCATTATAGAGATAGGTTTTCAGGATCATTTGCATGTAAACAGATACATAATAACATAGATGTGTCTGTATTGGTAGAGCATCCCGTTTACATAAACCATTTAGTTGAATTACTTATCAGTTGAAATCAAATTGTGCTTGGTTTCCTTATATAACGCTGCTTTATGACAATGTTCATTTATAAGTGTGTTGACCACATAGATTATTTTAGCTACTAGTTTTTGGATGCTTTTATTAATTAGTATACAAAGGGCACTCGCCTTTAGCCAGTTGGTTGTATATTGTGTTTTAGTTCGTTTAGTTAAGTATTAGGCGGTAGCGTTTGAAATGATGTTGGGGAGTGGCGAGGGTGGTTCTCTCCTTCATTTAGCTAAGTTATCTATGTTAGCCTTCTTCTACGTTTTTCGGTAAGTATAGTTATTCACTACAGGTGTGCCGGTTTTTAGTAACTATAATTATTCGTTTGTTGTGTTCAGGGACCACTTTGTATCCTTTCGACTCTCCCTTTGGTTCATTTAATGTAAATAATAGGGTGAAATAAGTGAAGTACAGATTTTAGCCTTCCTAAGTATGTTCTATTCGTCAAAGGTGTTTGTTCACTTTATTTAATTCCAGTAATGCACCGAGTGAGGTGTCCGTAGCATACGCTTTATTATAACAGTATATACCCATAGAATCTGTTTTAAAGGTCATTGAGGTACTACCTATGTAAAAGTTTTCTTTTTCTGGGTATTCTGCAATGTATATTTTAGCCTACTATACCACGAAGAAATGTGGCAATTATTGCTTCGCGTGCATTCAGTCAGTTTTTGGCAGTTGCAGATCTTTCTGTTACCACTATTATTAGATTATTTCTCCTTAATATTTATTATTTTTTATAATTCCTTCCGGGTTTTCAGTACAGCTATATATTAGTTTAAATGTACTACCCGGTGAGAAGTATTTATTTATAAAATATAGAAACCTATTCCTATGTTTTGTTTTTATCATTAGGTTGAAGCGGGGGGGGGGTGAACCAGATCTTTTTCTACCTCGATTTCTAGATCTAGTCGTATTTATATTGTTTCTATTGTATTTAATATCGGCATTATTGTATCTGTTATTTTTAGTGCATTGTCTCTATAGTAATAAAGTAGCTGCAGCGATCCCTCCCCCGAAAAAATTATCGTAGGTTTGCAACGAGAGATGCCACCTACAAATTCACTACAACTAGGCTAATAGCCACTATCTTATGTAGCTTTCAAACACTTTTGCAGGCACATTCAATCGTGATAATAAAATACTACATTACATCGCAGGAGCAACACCATCACAATAGCAATATCATTAGAAGAAGGGGTACCTATTTTCCCTTTAAATATTTAGATCTGCCATCGCCACTAGTCGACACATCGAAAGTCTACACGTTCCACAGATTCTATGCTTACCCCAGCCAAAACTAGCTCATACATGCACATATATACCATTATATTTTCCGTAGTAGAATAAAAAAAATAAAGTACCCCTCGGGACAGTATGCAGCCTCTGATTGGTTGCTCGCTTATTCACTTATTCTGCAATTAGATTATTCTAAACATACACTTCGAAGCATTACAATATGGTGTCGCTAGGACAAATAGTTATTCACACGGCGTCAATTTCAGTTAATAAACACTTCAACATATAACAACATCGAATGAATCGTCCAACGCTTTTACGTAACTAATGACTGTTTAGTGCCTCTTTGATATAAGGAGCTTCTATTTGGGACCTATAGAAAGTCTTAGATTTATGATGGCTTACGACAGTTACGAGTCGGAGACAATTTTAAGTTTGGCAGTTGAAGACAGGTTGTGGATTAGAGATGGAAAAATGAATTGATTAACCAACACAGCCTTGACAATAGATGGAGAAGGTCGAAATAGCATCTTTAAAGGTTTCATATAGCTTTTCGCTTTTAATCTAGAATCTAAATACGAAATCTTGGAAATGTGTATCAGAGTTTTTTTTGTTTTTTTTTAAATCAAATATTGTGACGTGAGAAGGTTCCAACGTGTGTTTTCAATTCAATTATTTTTAGGGAATAGGAGTGCGTATTAACACTACAGAAAGTATTTAAAAAAAATGTTTTTGCAGATTTTATACATTTTTTTTCATTTTATATTTTCTTCTTCATAACCTTTTTCACATAAAAAAAACTTTCTGACAGATTTTTGAACATACATATGTACAATGTATTGCATAAAGATAAAAACTTGAGTGAATTAATTACATCTTTTGGTTTTGGAATGATAATATATATATATATATATATATATATATATATATATATATATATATATATGTGTGTGTTTGTGTGTGTGTGTGCGCACGCGCGTGTGTCTGTGTGTGTAAGAACTTGTTATTTCAGATCTATCTATTGTCGGTTATGCAAAGCATTATATCTGCCTGAAACCAAAGCAAGGAATGAAAAAAGGAAAATGTATATATATATATATATATATATATATATATATATATATATATATATATATATATATATATATATATATATGAAAATAGAATTATTCAAACAAATAAATCCTGGCCATGTTCTTTGGGGAATTTTCTAGTTTGATCAGATGGAAATACAATAGATTTCGTGCTTCCTGAGCTAAAGCTTCCATGTTCTTTCACACGTTTGGTGGCGTAGGTGTGGGACGTATGGGGATTGCTTCTGGTAAAGTACGATGTGACCCGCCTGCATGTCACACCGCGTTTAATTTTAACGTAAAAAGTCTGATTCCGTTACGAAATGCATTGATTTCTCGATTTTATTTTTTTTAATGTTTGATACAGAGTTTAGTCTCTCTACGGAGGATATAACAAAAGAAGTTACTTGCAGTAGGTATTGAAGCAGAATTGAATCAGAAATGCTATGTGTGTGTGTGTGTGTGTGCGTGTGTGTGTGTGTGTGTGTGTGTGTGTGTGTGTGTGTGCGTGTGTGATCATTTTTGTTATGCATGCTTGCTGGTGCATATATATATATGTATATTTGTATATTTAAATAATAAAAATGTATACTGTTTTAAAGACACTGCTGATATGGAATGCAACATTCAAAATTTATTAGTTTAAAGCCGCAAATACGTGCGGTATTTTCTTAAATAAATAAACATATTTATTTATTAAAATTAAATTCGATATTTCGACTCAAACAGAATCTTCATCAGGAAATATACATTTTCTTCTTTTTTATGTACCATGATGGTGGTGGTGGTTGTGGTTGTGATGGTTGTATTTCCTGATGAAGATTTTGTTATGAAATTTAATATCCAATTTTATTTTAATTAATGGATATGTTTATTTATTTTTAAAAATTCTGCACTTGTTTTGGTCTTCAAACCATAAAATTATAAATTCTTCATATATATAAGTAGGTGAGTGTTTATTTGAATGAACATCTGTTGAGGTCATTTGCGAGCACTGATCCCATCGGTCGGTGAGTACAACTGCCGACTAGTCTAGGTCTACTGATGAGTTGTGATACAAAAAAAAAACAGTATTGGGTGCGGATGACTACATATTTTCAGTCCCGCTCTTTGGGTAGAACACTGTCGTAAATGAATCTCACCCTCTACTGAATAGCCTATAAAGTAAGACTCGCTGTTTTTTTTTGTTTGAAAATAAACAAGCAACTCGAGCACTGTAAAAGCGGTGGGCAAGTGTTTATCTAAATAGACATTTGTTGAGATGATTTACGAACACCGATCCCATGAACCGGTGTGTAGAACAATCGACTATCAACGCGATTGTTGTAGGTTCGATCCCCTGCTAGGGAAAGGTGCTAGTCTAGCCGCGCTGATGAGTTGTGATACAACGAAACAGTACTGTATGTGGATGACAATATATATATATATATATATATATATATATATATATTGTGTGTGCTTACTTAGACGTCTTCTTACCCTACATAAATTGGAATCTGTTTTCGGCAGCCACATAAATCTTGTTCCATGTGCGATGTATCGGAGAAGGAGAAGAATTGCTGTTTTCTGGTAGAAATATATTCATCTTTAAAATTAATTGTTGGCTTTTTTTTACCCTTAAAGTAGTATATACAAATATTCCTGAGATGAACAAAGGTAACAAAAAAGTTATTGTGGCCTTTTTGGCCTTCACCCCCTTCCCTCCGGCTAAAGGCGCGGGGCGGGGAGAAACATGCTTAGTTTGTTCTGTGCTCAGCCGACCGATCAATTCTCTGGAGTAAACTGATTTTGTTGACCAGGTGTTATCGAAGTTTTTAAATTCGCACTCGCTTATTACTTTTACATAGATGTGTTACTCTTTTGGTGGGGGTGAAACTATTTTCATTGGTTGAAAATACTTTGAGTTAACACGCTGATGTAAAATTTATTTACTTTTGGGAAATGACGAGGAGAGCGAACCAAAACGAACCAGCGAAAGAAAGAGCAACTAATGTGTGCCACTTTTTCGTGTTCGTCGGAATCACTTTGAATTGTCTGAAGCTAGAACAGATTTGACAAATATACAGACATAAGGGAGGTTTTTCTCCAGGAAAATATTTGAATATTCCAGAGAAGCATATGTTTACAAGAAACTCTAATAGAATGTGCAATTTTTACAAATTCCCAAGGGTTGATATGCCGTAATATGGAAGCAATAAAAAACATAGATATTAGAAAGAAGGTAATTTGAAGCACAAATATTTTGCTAAAATAAATTGAATCAACATAAAATGACTAGAAACTATGTTGATATGCCGTAACCCCCCCCCAAAAAAAAAACTCAAAATACATTAAGAAAGTGTCGCACATATACTACAGATTGGAACAATAAAATTGTCGCCCTAGAAAAGACAACATAATTCCATTTCCGTTTGATGAAAATCGGCTGTCTTTGTAGCTTCAAACCAGCTACTAGTTGGCCAATTTTGTACAAATCCTAATAGCGACCGGAACCTTCTATCATGTCTGAAAGTGACACAATGTTCAACGAGCGAGATTAGAGAACCATCACTGTACAACTCATGCTCTCTACCGATCAAGGATGACAACAGGACCATTGCCAGCACCTTCAAAATGCATCGCTGGGTTGCCACCAATAACAGGGACGTGACCTGCATGACGTAAACAAAGTTTCTCGCCACGACTATGGTCTTTAGTGTGGTTTTAAATGAGAGCCACATCATGCCGCCTCACATCTTTGAAGTCGGCTTAAAAGTCAACACCAATGTGTACCTGGATGTGATTAAGATAGTGGTGATCTGTTGCAATCAGGTGGTCGTAACCAAACCCTGCATGTGGCATCAGGACTCGGTAGCCGTCCACAAAGAGACCCAATCCTGGCTTCAGAAAGAGTGCTACGACTGTGTACCTTTCTTTAACTGGCTCCCTGCCACCCCCACCCCCAACCTGAAACCGCTGGGCTACTTCATTTGGTCATACATCGAGAACAAACATGACCTCACAACAACAAACATGCCCTCCAACAACACCAAAGCCAGCCTGATTGCCACTATCCGCCGAGTATTCGCAGAGCTCCTGCCGATGCTTGTGGAGAAGGCATGCTCCCAGTTTCAGACCTGTATAAAGGCGGGGATTGATAGTGAAAGCGGCTGCTTGAATAGATATCAGCTCTACTGCATAATCACGCTAACTGAATTGATTTAAAAAAAAAATAAAAGTGTTAAAATAAAGCTGTAGTGTTGTTTTATTTGGGCGACACTTTTATTGTTCCACCCTGTCTTATATATATATATATATATATATATATATATATATATATATATATATATATATATATATATATATATATATACTAGCGAGGGGGGAGAGCTTTTCCCGGTCGTAAAATATGCTTAATTATGATATCTTAATTTGTCAAGATTTCAAATATATTATTACAGAGTTATGATTTCAGATTACTTTTGAATCATGACTCTGTAATTGTATATACGAAATCTGAACAAATGAAGATATCATATTTAAGCGTATTTAAAAGAAAAAGTATTTGGGTGCCATCAGCTAGAATCGAAACCGAAAGCAAAACTGTAGCATTCAAAGCTGGTGACGCCACCACTGTACTAACGTGACACGCACATGGACTGATTTAACAATTAAAAATTAAAAAATATACTAAGGTGAATGTACAAAATGTATTACGACTTTTCAATTCTGACCCATTTTTGACCCCTGAAAATACTATTTTAACCGGCTAAAGACCCTTAAAAAAACGGTATGTAAAAAATTGAATCATTTGAGGCGTCTAGTGTACACCCTTTTTCCCATCCCTCCTCTCTCACTTGTTCCCTTTTAGTGAATTAATACCCCCCTCTATATCCTTGTGTTACCCTTTCTCTTCTCATCACCCTCTCTTTTATCCTTCCCCCAAAACTATCCTTTTATACCACTTCTTTAACTGAAATTTGATTTCTGTAATTAAATTTAAACCCATAAGAACATTAACCTTGCTTCACGCCAGTCATAGCAAAGTATATTTTCTCTCCTCTAAAATTGAAAATGGTCTTGAACCCTTTGTAATTTTTTAATTTTTTTGCCTGATGAGATAAATCTTGATCGAAACGGTCTGCAAATCGTAGCAAGATATGACTGTATTTACATAAAGAATAATAAAAAAAACTATAATTGGCTTCGTCTAGTTCAGAACTATCAACGACACTTGTTGAAATTCAATCATCCTTAATTTTTGGATATCTTTCTACCTGGAATGTATATATATATATATATATATATATATATATATATATATGTTAAAAGTTCACGTATGCTTCTAGGATAGTGATTAAGATGTTATGAGGTTTTTTTTTTAAGTTTTTCTTTTTCATTTCGATACTTTTTTGTGACCAAGAATGGAGGTCCACTTGAAATATAAAAAATAAAAATAAAAATATTTAATACAAAAAGTAACATCGCTTTCATGCTTCCAAAAACGCTTATAACCTATATATATATATATATATATATATATATATATATATATATATATATATATATATATATATATATATATATATAACTACTTCATTTATTCGCATAAATTTAATATATGAAGGTATAGATTTATGCGTAAACTTTAAGTATTTACTTCAAAAGTGCTCAATACGTCGGTAGAGCTAGTTAGTAATTTATAAAATATATATATGGCGATTAAGCTACACTGAATATTCTGCGTTTCATCCAAATATAGGATTCGTCAGGCTTATGCGCATAAGCCTGACGAATCCTATAGTTGGATGAAACGCAGAATATTCAGTGTAGCTTAATCGCCATATATATTTTATAAATTACTATATATATACATACATATATATATATATATGTATATATATATATATATATATATATATATATATATATATATATATATATATATATATAGGGTGAGCCCCCCACCAAAAAAAAAAACAAACTAGAACATATGCTGTAGAACGGAGAAAAAAGGTCAAAGACCCTAGTGTTTTGATGTGATGCTTTCAATATAATAAACTAGTTATGACCAAAGTTCCATTTCATTCGGACAAAACGCCCAGAAACAGGTCCTAATAAGAGTTGGGTTCGGGTTTTCTTTGATCACCCTATATATATATATATATATATATATATATATATATATATATACTAGTATGGGTGCCCGGCGTTGCTCGGGTATGTGGAGATGTATGTTGGGAAAAAAAAGCGGTCATTTTTTTTTAACTTTGCCCCCTATTATGACCCCTTAACATTTATTGTTTTGGGTTCAACTCAAGTTATTAAGTTAGATCCATGTCCAACAAATCTATATCTAAAATTTCAAGTGTGTAGACCTAAAATTGTCGGAGGAGTTTGGTAGAGTTCTCAAAAGTCAAATCGTTGAACGTTGACCCCTTAATCTCCAAATTTCTGGCCCAAAACCAATCACAAAGATTTCCCAAATCTCAGTAATCTGTATATCAAATTTCGAGTCTGTACACTAAAAATTGACAGAGTTATTGCGTAGGGAAATGTACACAGATACACAGACATACTGATACACAGATTCACAGATACACAGACACTTTCACTTTTATATATAGATAGATAGATAGATAGATAGATAGATATATACTTTGGGGATTAGAACAAGAGTCTAAAGAGCAGAGTATGTTTTTATGTATTAGTGCATTCAGTAATACAATTAAAATAAAAGAAAAGAAAACAGTGCTCGTTGTAATGTTGATATATAATATGCTCGGTAGGCATATATGTCCCAGAGCTATTTTAATATTAAGTAAGATGATTGATCATTTATAATTAACAACCCAATATTTTTGCTGATGAGGAGACCTTGTTTTCAAAAACTATATGATAAAATTATTGTCCAAGACTCAATGCCTATTACAATAAAAACATCGTTTCCGAAACGATCGTACAATTTATTGATTTTGTTTGTTCTTCCATATGAAATCGATTTTTAATTTTTAATTTTAATTATAAATTATCAATCATCTTACTTAACGCACACACACACACACACACACACACACACACACCCACACACACACACACACACACACATATATATATATATATATATATATATATGAAAGTGTATATACATGTTACTCTAGTCCCTTTCGAAGTAATTTCATCCAGCTGTAATGCACTTGCATCGTTCTAATAACGCATGAAGAGCCCCATGGATATCATATTTTGTGAGCCTGTCAATGACACTCGTCACAGCCTCTTTCATCTCCCTAATTGTTTCATAACAGTAAGCTCTAAGGGTTTCCGTAAGCTTAGGGAATAAACAAAAGTCACAAGGAGCAAGTCTGGACTTATAGAGAGAGAGAGGAACTATGTTGATGTTTATTTCGGTCAAATAGTCTGTTGTCTTCTCTGACCACCCTCGGACAAACTTTGCGCAAATCTTCCACATCTTCAGTTCTTCACGAGTAATTGAGTGTACAGTTCTCACACTGACATCAAACTGTCCACTGATTGTCTCTATAGACACACGACGCTCCTTTTCCATGAAATTCTTTGTTTTGCCAATCAACCTTGGTGTTTTGACTTCCTTACTTCTCCTACACCTCCCATCATCCCTCACAGACTCGCTGCCATCTTTGAATCTCTTATGCCATTCAACAACTGATGCTCAATCCATTTAAGATGGTCCAACAGCAGTCCGAAGCATTCCATACGTTTCTGTGGCATTTTTTTCAAGTTTAAAACATAATTTTATTACATATCATTCTTCTAAACTGTCCACACATCCGAATTGCATTTTTGAAATTCACCAGCGGTCACAATCAGGCTTTAGTAGTGTGTATTCCAATTCCTGTTGTAGTTTTTCATTTGAACCTGCAATCATAAAATTGGTCAGTCATCTCCTATGATGTAAAGCAATAAAATAGTACAAAAATATCTGGAAACTTATGGAAAGGACCACGTATATATATATATATATATATATATATATATATATATATATATATATATATATATATATATATATATATATATGAACTACAAACTTAATTATTCATCTTCAGAGATTTTCAGAGGGAAAAATACTTGCGCGCTTACTATAGTGCATTGTGATCGTCTTAGAATAACCAACAAAGCGTTGTTAATTTCTTCTATATTAGACGCACACATACACTGACCTCCAGGTGAACTCCTTGAAACACAATTCTATTTTTTCCCCGAAAACCAACTTGCAAACTCTTTAGAACGCCGAGAGCTGTTCACAGACGACTGAATTCTGTCATATTTGAATGTGCTTGATGCCAAAAATTTGGATTTAGAAATTGAGTCCTTTGCCAAAATTGCTGATGGCTACGAATCGGTGAACGAATTTGCAACATTCGTTTCACTGTTCGGGTGGAATTCTTCCAAATCGTTGCAATTTGATGATATAAGAAATAAAATGAAAATATTAATGTTTATTTAGTGACCAATACTTTGAGTAAAACACCACTTACGACATTGATCGATGTATGTTTTAGATTGCTACTAGCAGGGAAACCCGACTTTGCCCGGGATTGAATGATGATCAAAGAATGATTCACAATCCTATATTTTTATTGTCATTAAAGTCGGTGAAATCGCCTATTTTTCAATCAAATCGATCTATTGCCTGCTCTCGTTGGAAATATCGTCGTGTACCGGGAGAAACCTCCACATGCCTCTAAACAGTGGCTTAGTCCACAACACATTGTAGTCTGCATTGCACTGTATAGAACCTACTGTTGATTTTATAAAATTATTTTTATATAATGGCTTGAATTAAAGTATAAATGCAAAAGTCAAGTATCATGCTTCAATTGTGCTCTAAACAGAACATTCATTTCGAACGTACCGATTGCATATCAAAGAGCCTATTGTTAATTTCATATGTCTGGCCTTTCTGCTTGTGCGGTGATAATGGTTTGGATTTAAGTTTAAAATGAAAAAAAAATCAAGTATCATGGTGCAAGTTATGCTTTAAACAGAAACATTAATTTCGAACGCGCTCCCGTCAATATCAAAGAACCTACTATTGATTTTATATGCCGGGGCATTTTGCTTGTGTGGTAATAAAACTTCTCAAATGCACTTGTGATGTTAGGCTGTGTAAGGTGTTAACTTTAGTTAAAATCGCCTGTTCCTTCTTTCATCTTGTTTCTTTGATTATTGTTGATATTTATCGAAGATATTCCGCCACAAAACCTATCATAGAACACTGCTAGATAAATAAAGTACATTTGTTTGAAATTTCATAAAAATCGGCCCAGCTGTTTTAGAGTCCATAGAAAACGAACTCACGCACACAGACACACACACGGACATATACACAGAGAAAGTTTATTTTATATAATAGTAGATTTATGTTTAATGTTAACATTGGATGGCACATTTTCGATGTTGGAATCCCTTGCTCTTGATTAAGCCGGAGCAGAGTGAAACTAACCCTAAGTCCGAGTGCTAGGACTGAAGTTAATCCAAACACTCTTAACCGGATCGGAGATATAATTGTCTGTCTGTGCGTGTGTGTCTGTGTGTGTACATTTCCCTACCAAACTACTCTATTAATTTTCAGTCTACAGACTAGAGATTTGACATAAGGGGTATTGAGGTGTGGAAAGTCTTTTTAATCTGTTTTCGTCCAGAAATTCGCCTGGCAAGTGGTCAAAGTTAAACAATAAGAATCTTTGAACATTTTACCAAATTCCTCCTCCAATTTCGGGTCTGAAATTTTATAATTTAGCTTACTTGGACATGGATCAAATTTTTTAATTTGATTTGAGCTCTAAACAATAAATGTTAAGGGGGTCAAAGTTTTTAAAAAATTGACCTTTTCGGTCTCTACCAAATTACTCGGCCAATTTTTCGTCTAAACATTTGAAATTTTACATAAAGTGTATTTAGACATAAGGCAAGCATTTTTTTTTATCGGTTCTTGGCCGAATATTTGGCAGCCAAGTGGTCAAATTTCAAAAGATTTGACCTTTTGCGGTCTCTAGCAAACTATTAAACCAATTTGGCTCTAAACATTTGAAATTTTACATTAAGGGCATTCAGACATGTAGCAAGTTTTTTCATCAGTTTTTAGGCGAAATTTTGGCTGCCAGAACGCCAAAGTTGAAAGAGTTGACTTTTGCAGACTCTACCAAACTCCTCCGCCAATTTTGGGTCTAAGCACTTGAAATTTTAGATGTAGGTTACCTGGACATGAGTCAAGCTTCATATATATATATATATATATATATATATATATATGCACATAAAGTTATGAACAGTACATATGGGCCGAGCAAAGCGGGACTGAACTGCTAGTATATATAATAGTAGATAGATTTGTGTTTAATATTTGATAAGTAGATCAACTAGTGTGTATTTTAGTTAGTTTTACTACTTGTGTGTTTGTACAAATTTACAAAATAAAATAAATATTAACTGGATGACGGTGTATTCATATTTGGCCATCTTGAAATTTTTAGTACTGTGATGTTTGCTAAATATTTGCAATTAGTTCATCTCACATTGCAATCGATGTAAAGACAATAATTAAAAGCTGTAATATTTTGTCGACGTTGCCCGGGATTGAATTAGGTTCGTTGCTAAGTACTTTTTCATTCTGCCCATGACACCTTTTTATTTTTACTCCATCCTCTTCCCCCTTATTGTAACGTCGTCGTTATGTCCAAGAAACAAAGGAAAGGAGGAAACTTGTTTTTCAGTTTTAAATAAAAACCTTTAAACCTGGTATTTCCAACAACACAGATTTTTTCTATATATTCAAACAGTTCGTTTCTTCTTTTCCAGCCGTGTGTGACTTTTCGTCTCTGCTCTGACGCTACACGTGCATTTCGAACACGTCTCAAATTCCACTTCTCCGAACATTCGCGTCTCGAACACTTCTTCTCCACTCTCTTATGTCTTAGACATGTTCTTTCCCGCCCTCTCATGTCACAAACACATCCCTTTCCGCTCGCTCCTATTTTGAACACGTCTCGAATCCTTTACATTTTGAACTGTCTTGAATACGTGCTTTTGTAAACACACTTCCTTTTGTCTCCGCTGTGACGTCACTTTGTGCAGCTGGCTTGATCATTTGCATATCTTTATGTGGCTGCTGCTGCTGCTCCCAGCATCAGCGGCTATGTTACATTTTAACCCCTTAATAGAGTTGCAAAAGTCTGAAATGTTAGAAGAATTTCTGAATTAGTGTCATAGAATCGTATATATATATATATATATATATATATATATATATATATATATATATATATATATATATATATATATTTAAAGCTTTCAAAGAATCAATTTAATAGGTGGGGTATGTTGAAATTTAGCACATAGAGAAGAAGGGAGGTTCTGAACAACTTCCATCGTTTTCGCCAGGAAATTATTTCTAAATTTCGTAGAAATAAGATATACTAGTATATCAGCCAGGCGTTGGCCGGGTGTTTGGAGGTGTATGTTGAGCAAAAAAATAAAAATAAAAGGTGGTCAATTTTTAAATTTTGACCCCTATTATGACCCTTTAACATTTATTGTTTTGGGCTCAACTCAAGTTATTAAGTTAGATTCATGTCCAAGGAACCTATATCTAAAATTTCAAGTGTTTAGACCCAAAATTGGCGGAGGAGTTTGGTAGAGTTCTCAAAGACCAAATCGTTGAACTTTGACTCCTTAGCAGCCAAATTTATGTCCGAAAACAGATCATACAGATGTTCCTAAATCTCAGTATCCTGCATATCCAATTTCGAGTCTGTAGACTAAAAATTGACAGAGCTATTGCGTAGGGAAATGTACACACACACAGACACACACACAGACACACAGATACACACACAGACACGTTTACTTTTATATATATAGATTTGAATTTTTAAGCTGAATTGACACTTATACCCTACCCCAGGATGCATTTAAAGTTTTAGAAATACCTCCATTTTCTTCCCTTGTTAATTTTACATAAGAATAAGCAAGTAGATCTAAATTTTATGTAGATTCTCTAACCTGTCTTTCTTTAGGCAACGTACACACATAGCACACATACATACATTAAGATACACACACACATCGAAGATTATATAATTGTGGACTACAAATGTGTGGCAGGTACTTTATCCTTTATCGATTCCAATTCTAGCATTCATTTTGCTGCCTTCGAGTAAAGCATGGTTTAGTTCTCTCCCAGACACCAGGGTCGTAAAGTTGGATTAAGGAGTTTAGTGCTCCTGCGGAGGGGCACTGTGACCTGTAAAAAGTTCCTGGGCAGGCACGTCAACATTCTTAGGTAAAGGCGCCCCAGGCGATTAACAATAAACTAACCGTTTCTCAAAGAGAGGAGGCAAGGCCTGAGAGGGTGGACCTCCTAGAACTGCACAGAACTATATTTCCACTGCAAAATCAACATGGATTAGCTCATTTACAGAAATGGTCTAATCTCTGTTAATTATGGAGGCTGGGGGTAAAATCTCTAGCCAAAAGCATGACTTTGGATATTGATCAATGCATTAGATTGCTATTTGTGTTGCATATTGAATGGGAAGATCACATTTTAGTTAGTTTTGCTACTTGATTTCTCGTAAGAAAATATTTACTGGAGTTATGGCAAATTTATATGCTTGTAAAAAATTGTTAACGTATGCCCCCTCCTTTTTCTTAAAGCTGGTTTTCCGCAAACAATGCATATGGCTACTGAATCATAAGCGTTTACTATGACAGGGACCAGATTTATAGGAAATCTATCTGGATGAGAAGATGAGCAACGAGATATTTGTTCATATTACATTTAAATTTCTGCATGATCGTCTGTTTGGGGAAACAGAGAGCAGGTAAGGAATTCCAAAAGTCAAGTAATCTTAGGAAAGAAGCTATTAGAGTAGAAGGACTTTTTGACATATAGGGGCCTCTACAGTTAAGGGGTGTGATTTTGCTGCAGGGGTATTTACAGTAAATTTATTTTCTAAATCACAATTTTTTTTTTTCTGGTAGAGTTTTCGTTTTAATAGTTAAATTAGTGTTGAACTGCATCCCTCCTAAACCAACATTGATTTACGTTACATGTTTCCTTTCTTTAGGCTAGTTGCACCGCCAAGGCTTGAGAGTCTAGTTTACCTTACTGTTTTATCTATAGTTCAAGATTGATTAAAAAAAAAACTATTTTAAGTAGACATATTGCCACTTGGACGTAAGGGTCTACTATTTGGTATTGTGTCCAACAGAGGACTGTGGAGAATTGAACAGAGAGTTATCTGTCCACATTACATTTAAATTTCTACAAATAAGTATAGACAGGGAAGCACGAGAAAGGGAGAGAATGCGAAAGTCTAGTATCTAGAAACTGCAACAGTACGAGGGTCGTTCCAAAATGAAAACCTCCTATATATACAGGGTGATCCCCCCCCCCAAAAAAAACGGGCCAACTATAATCAAGCCCCGTTTCTTAGTGTTTTTTTTTCGAATGAAATGAAACTTTGGTCAACTAGTTTATTATATTCAAAACATCACATCAAAACACAAGGGTCTTTGGCCTTTTTTCCTCCGTTCTACAGCATATGTTCCAGATGGCCTCCATTTAGCTTTTGTTTTTTTGTTTTTTTTGGGGGGGGGTCGCCCTGTATATTTTTAAAACTAAAATTGCTAAATAGCTACGAAGACGGGAGTGGTACTATTAAAACGGCAACCTTTTGTGCTCCAGAATTTATTTTTCTACATGGACACCACTTTTTTAATGCACTTTTGCCAAGAATTCAATGACAAAACTCTGCTTAGAGTCTCACACTGTCAATATCTACAACAGAAGGATAAAACTTTCAGGTCATGAATACATAAGTTCAGTTATCAAAACTGCAATTTGCAATCCCCTCTGATTCATTCAGGCATTGTTAAAAAAAAAAGAGGCATTTCTTTTGGAACGCCCCCTCATAAGAAATGAAAATGTGCTTGTCAAAAAGAACGTTCAATAGTTTAGCTTACAAGTTATTATGTAATTGTGACATAATTATGCAGATTGTAAAATGAAATGAATACCGCGAAAATCGTTTTGTAAACGAGCGCTTTTCTTCGGTACAAATCATTTAAAAAGGTGTAGAAAAAAGCAGATAAGAGAGTTATCCCCCCTGACAATTTATTCCCTAGAATGTCACAAGTTAGTCATATTTCTAAGATGTCCAGGTAAAAAAGTCTCATTCACACGGCGGAAAATTTTTCACTCATTATATGCCACCTTCAGAAACTGTTATTTATTCGATTCGTTACCAAATTCTCTCTGAAAATATAAATAAGAATAAAAGAAAAATAAGAATATTCACGTTCCTTGAAAGAGAGCTGGAAGACACCGGAAGCAATTCTTTGAAAGATAAAAACGTTCGGTTTGCAGAAGATAGGCTTATCAAGTTTGTGGAAAAGATGGCAAGATATAATAAAAATAGAAGATAAGTTGTTCAAATAAATTCGATGCAAAAACAGAAAAAAGAAGATATTTCTCTTTACTTATTTGAACCAACTTGTTTGTTCTTAGTTAAATGCAGGGTGCTACAGTAAAATCCGTCTCCTGACAAGAATAGAACTAAATAAACAATAAAAACCAAAAA
This sequence comes from Euprymna scolopes, assembly GCF_053919585.1. Classification (NCBI taxonomy): domain Eukaryota; kingdom Metazoa; phylum Mollusca; class Cephalopoda; order Sepiida; family Sepiolidae; genus Euprymna; species Euprymna scolopes. The sequence continues at coordinate 73,905,455 of NC_136509.1, forward strand.
AATTATACGATGGTTTATTTAGCAACACTTAGAATTACATACGACATTTTATTTTCAATATAACCATTTGGTGTCGGAGACGACCATCTCAAGACGGACACAAAATAAGTCACATTTGGGAACCATGTCCTTGTCTATTGTGACGAAAACCTCCAATGATGAGAGTCTTAAGAGAGTCGACCATGGGCGTGCTTGTTTGTCTTGGCCTCGATCATGCTTCAGAAAAAAACATAAAGAGAGTTGTAATCAGGTAAGGAGGATAGCAGCAACTCCAGTTACAAATTGTAAGGGACATTAAATAAAATAAAATACGTATTAGATAAGTTTGAAGCCAAAGCAAAGCAATATTACAAAATAAACAGATATTTATTTTGTTTGAAATTTATATTGAAATTTATAAATATATTTTGAAGATACCTTTCATCATCAGTATGTCTTTCTTTCTTTTTTTGCCATGTTGGAGCATAGAATCAGTAGAAGTCCGTTTGTTGTTTTTACGGTAGTCTTTTTAAATGGCGGCCTCAAACGTATATAATACATATTTTTTTAATTCAAACTCAACCAGCGCTTCTATCAAAGAACGGTCCTGGATATGACCTTAAACTATATCCAGTGGTGAGGCCCCAGCTTGCGGGCTTTGAGGAGTGTGGAGCCATCCTTTAATTGCCACTGCTCCCAGGTCCACTCTGACCCAGAGTGGTAGTACCTGTTAGGGTCCCAACTATGGGTTAAATAGAAACCGACTTGAAAACAACAAATATATTCTATTAAAAAAATTTTCTTAAAAATCTTTGGATTCGGCATTAAATAACCTAAAAAGGGTTGATATGCCGTAAAACAAAATCAACCAACCAACAAACTATCAAAGAACACACACCTTAACGTGACTTCCGCGTGACCAACGTACCGTTCCGACATTTGAAAAGATTACTGTAAAAACAATTAACGGACTTCTACTGACTCTATCCTCCAATAACAACATGGTAAAAAAGAAAGAAATACATACTGAAGATGAAGTGTATCTTCGAAATATATTTATACATTTCAATATATATTTCAAACAAAATAAATACCTGTTTATTTTGTAATAATGAGTTGTTTTGGCTTCAAGCCTATCTAATACGTATTTATTTTATTCAAACTCAACCAGCGCTTCTATCAAGAAACACAAACCCTAACGGTAAGGAACAGTGTTTAATAGTAACGGCTGTGATATTTTATACTAATTGAAATTTGCCTTTCCCGTTTTGGATATAAATATACCTATCATACATAACACCAACTAAGTATGCCATTGACCAAAACATAGTTAAATTCTCAAAGTTTCGAACCAACTATATAATATGTAGAATGCATTCATAAACTACATTTACCATCCCAATGAATGCATTGACGATGATACGTACGACATTTAGAAGGCGAACCATTAAAAGGTATTTATATTTTATTAAAATATTTAAAATTTCAACTCTCCTAACCTTACCCTTCAACCAGATTCTCTCTTATTTTATTTTCATTTTATCTTACTTTGTTTATCAAAATAAAAAAGTAACTATTTTCCTTTATATTTTAAATATTTTCCAGATACATCTGCCTTACTTTAAAATGCTTGGTTTATTTTGGCGTCTTAAAAAAACCCACCCAACAATATTATTACTGATGAGAAGACGTTGTTTCAAAACTATATGATAAAATTATTGTCCAAGACTCAATGTCTATCACAATAAAAACATCGTTTCCGAAACGATCGTACAATTTATTGATTTTTTGTTCTTCCTTATGAAACCGATTTTTAATTTTTAATTTTAATTATAAATTATTAATCATCTGACTCAATATTAAAATAGCTCTAGGATATATATGCCTATCGAGCTTATTATATATCTACATTACAACAACCACTGTTTGCTTTTCTTTTATTTTAATTGTATTATTGAATTTACTAAAAATATTCTCTGCTCTTTAGACTCTTGCCCTAATCTCCTAAATATATATGTATATATACAGTCCTGGTCAAAACCATAAGACCACTTAGGAAAGTAAGCGTTTACGCATATTATCAAACAAATGGTTGAAACCATTGCCAAAAGGGAAAATATGATGGAAAAAAAATGAAATCTGTTTCATTCGAAACCTTAACCCTGATCTAATAATTGTTTTTAAAAAAACAAACATTTTCACCTGGTCAAAATGATAAGACCACTGATAATTTCTCTAACAAAAGGCGATTATAAATTAATAAAAAGGGTCTCAGTATTTAGTATAGCCTCCATTATTACGAATTACTTCAAAAATTCTCTTCGGCATGCTTGCGACTAAGTTTTTTATCAATTGCGAAGGAATTTTATCCCATGTACTGAAAACTGAATCAGAAAGTTCCTTTATCGAATCATATTGGGTTCCATCCTTGAACACTTCTTTTGCCATCCATCCACAAAGATTTTAAATGGGATTGAGGTCTGGAGAACATGCTGGATGATCTAACAATTCTATATTATTTGAAGAAAACTATTCTCGTGCTTGTCGAGAAGTGTATATCGCAGCGTTGTCTTGCTGGAAAATCCAATTTCTTCCACACAGACGTGGACCTTCAGTCCTGATAGAAGCATTTTCAAGCATTGAAATGTAATTCAATGATGTTTGCCAGCCTTTCACTACTTGCAACTTTAGGGTTCCAGCTGACGAGAAAGCACCCCAGATCGTTAAAGACTTTCCTCCACTATGCCGAGTTGAAAAAGTCTCTTTGAGACAAATTTTTATCATGCCAATAGTGTTGAAATACATCTGGACCGTCTAGATTAAACTTTTTCTCATCGAAGAAAATTACATTTTCCCACTTCTCTTCATCCCAAGTCTGGTATTTGGCAGCATATTTAAGTCTGTTAGTTTTGTGCTGTTCAAGAAGATGTGGTTTTTCAGTTGCATTAAATGATCGAAACCCTTAATTTTCAGATGCCTTCCGATGGTTTTAGGACTACATTCTGCTGCTGTTTGGCTTTACAATCGACTTGAGCTCATACTGGAGTTTTTTTTTAACTTCTTCTGATACGGCGATCCAGTGATGGGGTTATATTTTTTTGGTTGACCTGGACTCTTTTTGTGTTCATATTGATCTGGATTTCTTAAAAAATTTGTGATGACCGTTTTGCTACAATTCACTTCGTTTGCAATGGATCTATGGGAGAGTCCACCTCTATTAAGCTCAAAGATCCTTCCTCTCTCAAACTCTGATAATGGTTTCCCTTTTGCCATTTATAATTTAGTAAGATGGGTTTTTTTTTATCCACTAACAAGTTGCTTTTAGTAACATAGAAAGCTTTTCGTATTCATTCTTTCAAAACCAGCCGATTTTATTAAGGCAGTCTTATAATTTTGACCAGGTGAAAATGTTTGTTTTTTTAAAAAATAATTATTAGATCAAGGTTAAGGTTTCGAATGAAGCAGATTTCATTTTTTTTCGTCATATTCTCTTTTGGCAATGGTTTCAACAATTTGTTTGATTAAAAATTCGATAATATGCGTAAACACTTACTTTCTTAAAGTAGTCTTATGATTTTGACCAGGACTATATATATATATATATATATATATATATATATATATATATATATATATACTAGCATGGGTGCCAGGCATTTCCCGGATATTTGGAGATGTATGTTGAGCCAAAAAAAAAAGCGGTCAATTTTTTAAACTTTGACCCCTATTATGGCCCTTTATTATATTATTATGTTTGGTAGAGTTCTCAAAGATAAAATCGTTGAACATTGACGCCTTGATCGCCAAATTTCTGACCGAAAACCGATCACATCGATTTTCCCAAATCTCAGTACCCTGTTTATCAAATTTCGAGTCTGTAGACTAAAAATTGAAAGAGTTATTGCGTAGGGAAATGTACACACACAGGGATACACAGATACACAGACAGACACTTTCACTTATATATATATAATTACGGGGGGAGGGAAGCGTTTCGAATGGATCAGTTTCATCTCTCTGCTGCACATATTCATGGCGTGAGACTCTAAGAAAGCAACGACTGTCACGAAGGTGTGTCAGAAGCAAATACGTGTCATTGAATTTTTAGAAAGGTTGTTGAAAAATAAATTCTTCGTAACTCTTCAACTTTTGAGTTAGAAAATAGCGGCTATACTTTTGGAAGGACTCTCGTGTATATCTCTATCTCTACTATTATATAAAAGGAATTTGTCTGTGTGTCTGTGCGTCTTTGTGTCTGGGAGTTCGTTGCCTATAGACTCCGAAAAATCTGGGCCCAATTTTTTGAAATTCATACAAATGTATCTTATGTATCTTGGACTGTTCTTAGAAAGGTTTTATACCAGAAAACGGAATGTTTCTGTTTAGAGCACAGTTGAGCCAGGATACGTGACTTTTGCATTTTAAGCATCTCAAGCATTATAGAAAAATCTCTACCTCTATCTTTATTTACTACTTTATATATATATATATATATATATATATATATATATATATATATATATATATATACTAGTATGGGTTCCCGGCGTTGCCCGGGTGTTTGGAGGTGTATGCTGAGCAAAAATAAAACAAAAAAAAACGGTCAATTTTTTAAAAAATTTGACCCCTATTATGACCCCTTAACATTTACTGTTTTGGGCTCAAGTCAAGTTATTAAGTAAGATTCATGTACAAGGAACCTATATCTAAAATTTCAAGTGTTTAGACCCAAAATTGTCGGAAGAGTTTGGTATATTTCTCAAAGGTCATATCGTTGAACCTTGACCCCTTAACAGACACATTTCTGGTCAAAAACCGATCACAAAGATTTCCCTAATCTCAGTACCCTGTATATCAAATATCGAGTCTGTAGACTAAAAATTGACAGAGCTATTGCGTAGGGAAATGTACATAGACACACACACAAAGACACACACACAGACACTTTCACTTTTATAGATATATAGATACATACATACATACATACACATACACATACACACACACACACACACACACACACATATATATATATATATATATATATATATATATATATATAAAATAAAAATTCTGCCTTTTGGATTATTTTGGACCATCTTTCAATTACGCGATTCCCTAGGATTTTACTTGTGCGAATGGAAATTTAACCAACTTTCTTGGATTTGTACTTATGGATGTTATCGTCATTGGATACTTTTCCTTTCACCAGACCATCCATTCACGTGAAATCACCTTTTTCTTCAGCCTATTCCCTCTGCTTCACTTTTTCTTATCAAGTAAGATCCTTAACTTACTTGTAGTTTCATCAAATACTTTTGCAAGCAAAATCCGATCCCGCATTTTGCTAAATCCTAACCTCTGATCAGAAGAAAAGTATTTCCTCGAAACTCTGGGGATTAAGGACTATCCACTTATTTAGTGTTTCCTTTCCGAATTAAATATGTTTTTAACTCTTTTGCAAAATGTTTTTTTAACATTTTTTATTAACTATTTGCTCTTATATATATAACATGGGTTAAGAAATTCCAACGATAGAAAGATGTATATTTAAATAAGGGAGTGGTCACCAACAATGTGTATTTTTTAACATTATTTTATTATTCTGTGTTTTGTGTTTTTTCAGTGAAAATTATGTTTAGATCATTGTAACAATGTTTTTTAATCAGTGAAATCGTTTTTAACTCGTTTCAGATGTTCTGTGAAGCGTCCTCTTCAGAAAGTATTTAAAATGTTTAGAATATATTCAAGATGTATTAAAAATGTAAAAGAACAGTTTCGTAGTTCATTTGAAATGTTCCGAGAGGTGGAAACGTGTAAACGATTCTACTTTTCATTCGTATGTCCAATTTTTTTTATTACTGGTTCATTGGGCTGGACTGTTGTCTTATGTTTCTCTGTCTCTCTCTCTCTGTCTCTCTCTCTCTCTGTCTCTCTCTCTGCTTGTGTTTCTATTTATCTTTCTTTGTTTTTTCTCATTTTTCTCCTTTTGTGAGTTGAGGGGCCCCTTGGTACTTGATCAACTGGGTGCATAGGGTAGGATGTGTGTGTGTGTGTGCGTGTCGGTGTGTGGGTGTGTGTTTGGAGGGTTTGAGTGCATGTGTGTGTTTTCTTTTATTGGTTTGAAGAATGTATATATATATTGATATTAAGTTATATATATATATATATATATATATATATATATATATATATATATATACTCGTATATATGCTTGTGATTTAAGGATTGGTAACAAATTTAACTCATGCCAATCTTTATCTAAATAAGTATTATATTTCGTCATTAAATGACTCCAAAAACGTTGATTTTAGTATGTAAATTTATCTTGTGAGATTTTCAAAGTTAGACCTAAGTAGTATGTAATATGAAATTAGCTGATTTTACAGTAGAGGTACCTCTACTTTAAAGCTCCATCGTGACAGCAAAAAGATCATGCTGAAGAGGTGAGCAAGACAAGGTGACAACCTCTCGCCCAAACTGTTCATAGCCTGTCTCCAGGATGCGATAATCAGTCGGATTAAGTATACGGGTAGGGGAGTGAACATCGATGGCGAACACCTGTCACATCTCATCTTCGCTGATGATATAGCACTCATGGCAGGCTTTCCTCAGTAACTAAATGACATCCATTGTAAGAGCAAACCTTTATTTATTGATTGATTGAAGCTGATTTTACGAGATTTTGTTTTTCTTTAGCCATTGTACCATGTATCGGGAATTATATTAATGTACTTTGCTACAGTTTATTTATAAGAAAGTCCAAATAGGTTAGTTGATCGAAGCTTTCACTGAGGATCTGAAGGTTCTGATATCGGGTCATGGCATCCGCTTTATTTGTTGGGAATTTATTATTTAGTATTACTGCAATGTTCCACATTTCCAAAATCAGTTAAGATCTCTGATATTTCAGAATGAGACGAATTGTGATTGGCGGACACAATCTCTATTTATACAAGAAAGGCAGTTGTCTTATGTGTGTCTTTTTGCTTAAAATTCAAAAACTACACAAGACACCATTACCTTTTTCAGTATTACCTCGAACAGAATATAGACGCACTTTTTGTAATATACATTCTTTTGGAGGTCAGCATAATCAACATTTTTTTTTTTTTTTGCAGAGAAGTTCGATTTTTTTCCCAGATTAAGAACAGATCCTGTTTCATAAGGTGACAAGTAAATTGGGACGAATCGACATTGCTTCTGAGGAACACTTCAAATTGCTGACAATAAAGCGCGTGGAACCACAAATCAACGAAGTTCATCAAGCTTTGTTGTATTTAGTCTAACCAACAGGGCAGCAGGGCTGATCTGACACGACATTTAATATTTATCTGATAAGTGCTTTGTCATATCCATCTTTGGTATATTTTGTCAACAAGATATTAGAGCTGATATGCTTGGTTTAATCCAAATATTATATACCCATTTGATCATTGCTCCATTATTTTGCTGAAGACGCAACCCTGGACAAGAAATGTATCATCATTGCTGTAAAGTTGTGAGAAAGGGACTCATAGTAATTTCGAGGATCAGTGGCACAAGACTGTAGTGTATTTAGGGCTGAGAGCAAAGTTTAGTATCTGTTGTCTTCTTAGTCAGTAGAGAAGTAAATCGAGACTGAGACAATGTTTAATTTTGTCTGAATCAATATTGTCTTTGTTTGGGCAACTGGAATTTAGCTATATTGAAAATCAAACTAGTGTTTAACTTTTCAAAGTAACTCGAAGAAAAATATGTAATTTTTTGCATGAAAACCTTACACCAGATCTCAACCGTTCTCGAATTATTTACTTTTTTTTCATTTTTACTCCGATTGTGTGTGTACTCAAAAGATAACAACATACAAAATTACAACTGCGTGTTCGGAAAAAATATAAAAGCATATATTATCCCATTTCCTGGCTTGGTTTCAAAGCCATCAGACGTAATTTTTGTTTGTTATAATAATGGATTATCGCTAATCAAGGCCTGGAGGTCAATCGAGGATAAAGGTTAAAGCGATAATCAATTGAACTTTGAGTGCCACTGTGTGAGGATTAATATACGGCATAATCACATTACCACACTGATTTTTTATTAAATCATCAAAGTTAAGCAACTTTGAACTTAGTCAGTACCAGATGAGTGACCATTTGGAATTCTCAGCCCAGATGTGGCAACAATAGTCTATGCATGTGCGCGAATGTGGCGTTGTATAGATACAGGATAATCTGAGGTGCGAGTAATTTTCTAGCAAGATAAAGGAACCCACCTCATTTGCAGCAGCTTTCGCAATGTCCTCAGTGTATTTGTTTCAGTTCATGTTGCTGTTTGTATGTAATTCTGAAAATATTCCAGGTTCTCCTTTAAAACGTAAAGAATATTTCTCTTTTGTCATAAAAACTGTTATATTTGATTGTCTGTTTGCTTGCCATCCATGTTTTCTTTTGTCAGTTGTAAAGAACAATTGTCGCCATCTTGAATTTTGTCACTTAATTCAAAGCCAAAGGAAGAAGAAAAGGTTTCTCGCTCTGCCTCCAACCGACACTGATAGGCCATTGTATTTGTGTCAACTCTCCAGAGTCGACCAGATGGTCTCTACAATGACACTTGCTGCCAGAGCTTCGGATGATAAAGATATTTCTTTAAAAGAGAACAAACACGAAATAAATTTTTATTATAAACTAAAAATTGAAGAGGGAGAAAAAAAGGGATGATCTATTGTTTCTTTTCTTCGATGGTTTTGTCATTCGTTGTATGATAAAAATGCCTGAATCAGATTTTCTTTTTATCTAATCTTTTAATTTTTTTTTATCTAACAGTGCTCATTTATTAATGTTGGATGGCTTTATTGTTGAGGAATTAAGAGGAAGCCGATGCAAGTAAATATTAGTAAATAAACAGAACAGAAAATCCTTTTATATGTTTTGATTTTAAATGACTGCTGACAATGATAGTGTTCTGAGATTGCGTCATGTCAATGCGCTTGTCAAAAAGTGGAATTTTTTTTAAGTCGTCATCTCCATCAAATTTTAAAACTCTTTCAAATAAAAATAAGAGATACAAAAATCCCATTCCCATCTGGTTTTTTAAATTATTTTATGTCAACTTTCTCTAAAAAATTTTTTTTTCAGATGAAAAAATGTATCGAAAAAAGTAAATTCAAAAGGGAAAAATTTTTAAGGAATAGAATTGGTTGAGGAAAATAGGAATCTTACAAAGCAAGACAATAATAATAAATAAAAAACACGGGAGGAAAAAGAAAGGCATGAAAAATAAAAAAAAGAGTAGGAGAAATGGAAACGGAGAAATACTGAACTGGAAAAAGGAAAACAAAAAAAAGGGTAAAAAAAAACTTCCTTCGAAAACAAAAAAAAAAAAAAACGAAAAGGAAAAAAAGAAAGGAAATGAAAAAAAAAGAAATAAAAAATAAGAAGGGTGAAAAGAAAGAAGGTGGGAAATGAAAAGGCAAGAAAATTGGAAAAGGAAAAAAAAGATATAAAATAGGGGCTCGTCTGAGCTCCAATCTATGGTCTAGCTGAAAACTACTAATAATTTCCCCCATTCTTTATCTGCGCCTAAACCTAAACCTAGATTTTATGAACAAAGCTTCTTTCTTAGTGCTGCACACCTGTGAAATTGTCTTCTGTTTGCCTGCTTTGCAGCTGTCTACTATATAGTCATCTTCAAGTCCAACGTAAACAAATTCTTGATGAGCCGTTTCTTTGAAATAATACAATTTACCAAATTTCCACTATTAACGATTACTGTGATATTGTCATATTGACTACTTTACACTCTAAAACCCTTATCCTTAAGTGGCTTTTGGGCCTTGATAACTAGTGACTCCTACGTAAAAAATAAAAAAAGCAAAAGGATAACACAATTAAAAAAAAAATTATAAACTAGAAATAAAAAAGAGAAGAAACGTTTATTGTTTCTTTTCTTCAGCGGTTTCGTCATTCGTTATATCATAAAAACAAATAAACATATTTTCATTTAATTTATGTAACGATTCTCATTTATTAATGTTGAATAGATTTATTGTTGAAGAATTAAGAGAAAAAGCAAGGAAGTAAATATTCCATTAAAATCTGCCAAATGAAAATATTCCATTAAAATCTACCAAATAAAAATATTCCATTAAAATCTGCCAAATAAAAAGATTCCATTAAAATCTGCCGAATAAAAATATTCCATTAAAATCTACCAAATAAAAATATTCCATTAAAATCTACCAAGTAAAAATAGTCCATTAAAATCTGCCAAATAAAAATATTCCATTAAAATCTGCCAAATAAAAATATTAGAAACACAAATCTCTTTTTCATCTTCTCTATTTTATGTCAACTTTCTCTAAAAAAATCTTTAGAAGATTAAAAAATATATGGAAACAAGTGAAGCATGCATGGCCTCCCGTGAGTGCACAGTGAACGAGGTATTAAAAAATGACTAAGTTCAGCATTTGCCCTCACCCCATTTAGCCCCCAAAGTCCCCAGGGGACGTCAATTCCTTGTGAAAATAAACAAACGGTGCAGTTCTATGCTTTAATATATGTACATATGAGTTCTGCACAATGCAAAGTAAGAAATGACTAAGTCCATCATTTGCACCCCCATTTAGTCCCAAAAGTACCTAAGGCCTTAACATATTTAAATTTGAGTTCAGCACCATGCAAAACTGCTAAATAGACATACACAGAAAACTTTCGACAAATATGGTAAAATAGTTCCAAAAATAGAGTGTATTTATTAGCCCTAAAAGAGCCCTTGGTTACACCCGATAGTTATCGCGAAGTATAGACAAATAAAATTATATAGAAATCAGTTACATCTTTTCAGACAGTTTTATAAAAATCCAAGCATCAGTTTTTTTTTTAATAAACACAAAATTGTCAATTATAGCAATTTTAACCTGAAAGGCAGCGACAAGGGGGGGGCGGAGTTTTCCCGGAAAATCTGTTCCGTTACGTTTTTACTCATATCATGTTTAATGTTTGTGCAAAATTTCAAGGCGTAGTTATTGAGAAAAGTGCGGACAAACGAACGGATGAAGGGATGGACGGACAAGGGTGAATTTACAGGTCCACCCTCGTTTTGTCGGGGAACCAAATTTTAAGTTGAGGAAAACGGGAATCTTAAAAAGCTAGGAAATAAATAAATAAAAACAAAACGAAAATAAAAAAAGGCAAAAAAAATGCAAAAAAGGTCGCAAAAAAAGAAAAGGAAAATAGAAAACTACAAAAGAAAAGAAAAGAAAAAGAATAAAAAGAAAGGAAAAAAGGAAAAGAAAAATAGAAAAAGTAAAAAGAAAAGAAGGAAGAGAAAAAGGGAAATAAAAAAGGAAATGAAAAATAGAAAGGGTGAAAAGAAAATAAGAAAGGGAAAGAAAAAGGCAGAAATATTAGAAAAAAGAAAAATAAAGAGGAAAAAGAAAAAAGGAGGACACAAAATACATTTCGATTATGAACTAGAAATTCAAGAACAAAATGAAACGTTCATTGTTTTTTTTGTTCTTAAATGGTTTCGTCATTCGTCATATGACAAAAATATTAAAACAAAAATAATGAAAATGCGAGAAAAAAATCGTGTTTACATTATCGACGCTTTAAAACAACGTTCTATGTAGTGACGTTTTTGAAGCGGTAGAGATACTCATGTTTTTTTTTTAATCTAGCAAAAATCAAATAATAGTCATATTTTCTCTGAAATTTGCAGTATTTATTCATTATTAAATACACTTACATAATAAAAGTAGATTTCGTTAAATATATTAGAGGGAATAGTTTTTTTAAAGTGTTCTACACCCCCCTATTTTATGTTACGACAATCTAAAATTGTAGGTCGATAAAAATTTCAATATTTTTTTTAAAGCTGAAAATATCAAATAATTAAATGATAAAAAATATTAGAACAGATTTTCATTTCATTTATATAACGATTCTTATCTATTAATGTTGGATAGATTTCTTGCTGAGGAATTAAGAGCAAATTCCATATAAGTAAATAAATAAAATGGAAAATCTTTTTTTTATGTTTGGATTTTAAATGACTGCAGACAATGATATAGTTTTGAAATTGTGCAATGTTAATGTATTTATCAAAACGTTGAAAGGGATTTTTTAAAAAGTTATCAGACCCATTATATTTTAAGTCATTCTAATAATGAAAACTTGAATGCCTACCGGGGAGAACTTGAATGCCTACTAGACACTATCCTCGAGTGTCTAAGGTCTCTCTGTACAGGGGGTTGTCAGAACAATCTGGCATGAAGATACTTTTTCCATAGAAGTAAACCCTACCAAATATTCAAAATCACATAGTATTCGCGGCCCAAATAAGATCTCCTCTGTATGGCTAACCCATAGCTTTTACGAGGAATGGTGCACCTACTCCAAGTGATGTTACCTCAAGTAACAGCACGAAACTGGATATTCCACCAGACTAGATAAATTCTTGTCCTGGAATCCAGTAAGACCATGAGACCAACATGAAATATATACTACAACGTATAAAAATGGTTAATTGGGAAGACGAAAATTGTTCTCAATTTCTTTACTACTTCAGTGCTTGAGAAATAAAGAAAATGGAACATTCGAATATCTATGTATCTCATATAGAAGTTCAAGTGTTAGCCCCAGGTCGTGAGCCCCTTGATTTCTGAGAACTTCGACTGAAGTAAAATAAAACAAAAAAAAAAAAGATAAAAACAAGAGAGACACATCCTTATCTTTTTGTGTTCAATTTCAACTTCCCTTTAAAATATTTTGAAGATATCGAAATATAACAGAAAAAGTAAATTCAAAAAAGAAAATACTTAAGATATAGAATTTGTTGAGGCAAGTAGAAATTTTACACGGCAAGGAAACAAATAAAAAAGAGCGAAAATATGAATTCGAATAAAAACAAAAAACGTTGCGAAAATACAGAGAAGAGAAAAAGAATAAACGTGAGGAGGGATAAGGGGAAAAAAAGAAAATTAAGAGAGAAAAAGTAGGAGAAAAAGGGGTGGTGGTGAAAAACAAACAAAGGAAAAAAGAAGCAAAAAATAAAAAAGAAGGGAAAGAAGGTGAAAAGGGGACAGGCAAACACGGAAAGAGGAATAAAATTGAAACGTTAAGAAAACGGAGGCTGCAAAAGTGTGCTGTGAATGGTGATAGTAATAATTTATAAATAAATTCTGATTCACAACAGATCGATGCTTTTCAAGATTTTAGATTTTGAGTTAAAAAATAGGAGGCCTTACTTTCGTTAATGGGGCCAGAAGTGTCTTCGTGGCTCGGTTAGAATCAAACGACTAACGGCGATCGTGACTTCCTGCACTGATCAGTCCAATAAGATGAAACATTAGTGTCTGTAGATATAAAAATAATTATTTATAATTATTTCCACCCTTTTAAAATGTAAGTTTCTTAACAGTTGAGCACTGTATGTGAACTAAAGATCGATCAATTGAGCTCCGTGCGAGATCACATCTTCCGGTCGTTTGAGCAATGTAGATCGTTCTTAAGAACGTTTATGCCTGAATTTAGCTTTAGAAATGTTAATTCTAACTTTATTCTCGTCGCGGTGGGAGTTATGTTCTTTGCTAATGAAGTCAGAATTCGAATCCAACAACCTGCGGCAATAGTGTCTTCCGAAATGATGAAGCACTAGTGTCCATAGGTATGAAAGTTATTAGTTATAATACATATAATTATTTTATTAATATCCATAGACACTAGTGTTTCATCCTTTCTAGAATCATCAATGCAGAGGGTCACGATTACCGCCGGTGAGGAGATTCGAACCCGATCACGAAGCCATCTCTCACTCCATTATGAAGGAACAAACCGCTCAGCCAGCGTGAACCACGGTAGGAATACAGTTGAAATTAATATTTATATAGGGTAAATGTCATTCAAGAAGGCTGCATTATCTTGTATTTTTGAGAAACCCCCTCTCTCCCTCTTTCATATCTATCTATCTATCTATCTATCTATCTTTCTTTCTTTCTTTCTCTCTCTCCCCCCCTCTCTCTCTCTCTCTCTCTATATATATATATATATATATATATATAACTTGGATATTTTTTAGATGTTTTATAGAAAAAGAGAGTAAATATATATATATAACTTGGACATTTTTAGAAGAGGAGACTTATCGGGATCATATAAAGCTCAACAAATTTCAATTGATCTTATATAGGAGACAGTAATTAGAATTCAATATAGTTCCCCCTAACAACATCAATAATTTTATTCATTTCCTTCCTGATGAATCCCTCGCTAGTAGGCTTCGAAATACCTTAATATAAAGAGCCCCCTTTTATCCTCCAACTAATTATTAAATAAATGAATCATTCTATATAAACCAATATATAGTTTATGTGACTTCATTTTCCACTCTTATTGTCTCATATATATATATATATATATATATATATATATATATATGTGTGTGTGTGTGTGTGTGTGTGTGTGTATATGCATATATATATATATGTATATAATGTATGCATATATATGTATATGTGAGAGAGGTTTATCAAAAATACAAGGAATTAAAGTTTACAAATGAACTTATTATATAAAGAAGGAATGAGCAAGAAAGAAATTGAGCCATTGTATGCAAGTTGCACTGAAAAAAAGCAATAAAAACACTCGAGGACACATTTAACACCAATCAAAATGAAGCCAAAATAATGACATGGAAAGTATAATTCAAACAAAACGCTTTCCCTCCCCAAATCTCACAATAACGAAAATAACTAAATTCGCGCAAAAATTATTAGCTAAGTTGGAGACAATTAAATCATGGTAGAAGAAAATAAAAACTATTCTCAAAACAAATAAAATAAGTAAAAAAAATATTTAGTCTGGAAAGAATATGAAATGAGATTTAATTTTTAAGATGACGGGAGACAAGAAGAATGCAGAGATAATGGAACTTTCGAGGTTTCTTGACAAAGGGATTTACTTCATAGAGTTTATTTTGTTTTATACGAATTAACTTATCTGCTCGTATTAGAAAAGCAAGAGGAAAAAAAACGCCATCGGTTAAAATACAAATATCTAATGAACAACTCGGAGTAATATCGCATTATCGCATTTACAAAATATGTAATATATAAAAAAAAAAGAGAGAACGAAAAGAAAACGAAGCGAAAAGGAAGAGGATGTGAAGTAGGAGGTGGATGAGGAGGAGGAGGAGGAGGAAGGGAAGGAAGAGGAGAGAACAATAAATGGAGAAAGAAAAAGAAAAAAAAAGAGACAATGAAAGAGGAAAAAACAAAATATAAAGAAGAAAAAAATATGAAGAAAAAATAGATGATGAGGTAAAAAAATACAAAATACAAAATATAAAAAAACAAAGATGAAAAGGAAAAAACAAAAGATCAAGAGAAAAATATATGAAGAAAAACAACAAATCACGAAAGAAAATTAAACAAACAAACAAAAACATAAAAAAATGAGGAGGAAAGAAACAAAAGATAAAAGGGAGAGAACCAAAAGATAAAAAAACAAACAACAGAGAAAAAGGAGAAACAAAGGATAAAAAAGATAAAAAGGGAAAAAAAGAATAAAATGATATATAAAGATAAAATAAAAGATATATAAATGCTTTAAAATGTATAAAGTAGAAAAAAAGATAAAAAGAAAAACAACAGAAGATAAAAAGGAGAAAAACAAACGATAAACAAGAAAAATAAAAGATTAAAAGAAAAAAATAACAGATAAAGAAGAAAAAAATTGGAAAAACCAAAAATAAAAAGAAGAAAACAAGAGATAAAGAAAAAATATAAAAGATAAAGAGAAAAAAAGGAAAGACTAAAAGAAAACCCCAAAAACATAAAAATGGACAAAACGGGAAAAACAAAAAATAAAGACGATAAAAACAAAAAATAAAAAGGAAAAACAAAAGATTGAAAGAAAATAAATAAAGAGAAAAACAAAAGATAAAAATAAAAACAAAACATAAAAAGAAAAAAGATAAATAGGAAAAACAGCAAAAGATAAAGAAGAAAAAAACAAAAAATAAAGAGGAAAAAAAAACAGAGTCAACACAACAAAAGATACAGAGAAAAAAAACAGGGGTTTTCGGTGTTATTTAGAATTGCACTTGTTTCGGAAAACAAAAATAAAAAAAAAACTTTATCCTGTACCTCCTTCTCACAGCATATAGATATTATATTAAAAAAAATCACAAATATTGATCAAGTATTTTTTATATTAAAGAAAATCAAATTTCACGATTTTTGGCGATTAAGTATTTTTAGTAGGCATTGATAATCCCTTAATTCTGAAGAGCACGCTAACGAGTAGGTAATCAAAGATGATTTTCGAATTTAATCAAATATGGCGACTGGTATCTGTCGCATCGAGCAAGTCATAAAATTTGATGTTCTTTAATAATAAAAACAATTAAATTATGTGATTTTTGGCATATGCTATCTTCCTTCGATATTGGGTACATACATCATAAAGACTTTTCTGAATTTTCTTTACTTAAAACTTTCATTATAAGTGAAAGTTTTGATAAGCATACAAATGCAGTGAATGTATTATTGTTTTAATATTAGAATGTTTGTCGTTGCTAGGTTTATTCGATTTCTTCCAGCTGTCCATGGGAAAATCGGTTTTGTTCGGTTCAGGAGAGTTCTAATCTAAATTATTGTTATAGTCAACAGAAAGCGTGACACGTAGTTCAAAATAAACTTATTTTACGTAGAAAAAAAGAAAAGAACAAAAGTAAATTCAGTTTAAATTCAAAGATATACTAACTTAAATACATTGCGGATTTAGCACTTGCATACGCCGACTTCATTCATTCATTCATTCATTCATTCATTCAAGTGGTGTCCTGCCTGGTACATACATTAACGGCTATGACTCTCCATCTATCTATTTCCCTCGAGGCATTCATGAATTCATTGTTGCTCATCATTTTTTATGTAGCCCATATGTTTAAACTGTAAACGAATGTTTCTCACTGTCGTCCCCTGTTTCTTCTACCCACGACCTTTCCCGTATTTCGTTGCTGGTTGTCGGAGAGTAGTTTCATGACAAACAAGTGCCACCTATCTATCTTGGCAATCTTTACCGAGCGAGGTGTTCTGATTCAGAACTCTATTCATGCTGTTTCTCGAATAAAGAGTTTGATGTATTGTCATAGCTTTGTTTGCGGTTGTACGGGCAGTAGGTTGCAGTTTCTTTCTGTCCGAGCAGAAATTGGGCGATAGTCCTGATCTATCTATCTTCTGCTCAGCACAACGAAATCACGAAACCATAAACAGAACTATTTCTGTTTGCTTCTGTATTACATCAGTAACCTGCTTTACTTGACCTCACTTACCCTGATCGGGGGGGGGGTCGACCATGCCCAAGAGTCTACCACAGACTAGTGGAGTGTAGGAGGCGTCTTACTTTTCCTTTGACTAGTGCTGTCCCGCTACCGCCAATTTACTGCTAGAAAATCCAGAAATACAAAATGTCAACTATATAATTGAAGAAAATAAACAAGAAACCTTAACTGAAATCGTTAAATACGTAACAGAGCTAGCGCTGGTAACAGCAACAGTCGAATAATACATATGCAAATAACTGAGCCAGTGCGTGAAGTGAAGAGAAGGGAAAGAAAAAGAGAGAGAAAAAATGCACCACGTGGCGAGAACTAGGCGAAGACATTTCGTGATGGAGAAGATGAACGTTTGGCTCGTGTTGACGAGAAACTTAACTCCATGGCATACGAAATAAACTAAAGAGATTTTAAGACAAAAAGCAATGCGTTAGTTTGGAAGAAGCATAAATAATTGCATTTCCGAGGGGCGTGCAATAAGTAATGCCCTGACCCCCTTCCCATAGCAGTAGAGCAACGAAACGTGGCACAGTTATTAGTCTTTCTCTACATAGGAACCACCCAGAGTTATGCATTTCTCTCAGCGTTTAATGCAGCTCTGGAGACCGTTTTTGTAGAACGCCCCAGGTTGGTCCTCCAACCACGACGTGACTTCAGAAATCAAGACTGCATCATCTGGGAAACGCTTTCCGTTCAAAAAACAACTTCATGGCTGGAAAAAGGTGAAAGTCAGAAGGTGTAATGGCAGGAGAGTAGGGAGGATGGGGAAGGATTTCATAACCAC
Source organism: Euprymna scolopes (assembly GCF_053919585.1). Taxonomy (NCBI): domain Eukaryota; kingdom Metazoa; phylum Mollusca; class Cephalopoda; order Sepiida; family Sepiolidae; genus Euprymna; species Euprymna scolopes. The sequence goes on from NC_136509.1 coordinate 73,923,538, forward strand.
ACGCCCGTACTTCTGATCTGGCGACATGCGAGTTGTGGACCGAAGCGTTGTCCTGCAGGAGGATAGTACCTTTGCTGATCTTGCCTCGCCTCTTGATTTTGATAGCGTCCCTTAATTTCCTCAAAAGTGAAGCATAATACGCTCCTGTAATTGTGGTACCCTGTGCCAGGAAATCTGTCATAACAACTCCGTTCTGGTCCCAGAAGACTGTGAGCATGACCTTGCCAGCGGAGGGCTGCACCCTTGCCTTCTTTGGAGGTGGTAAGTCCAAGTGCTTCCACTGCATTGACTGGGCTTTGGTCTCTGGATCATAGTGATGGATCCAGGTTTCATCCTGTGTAATTAGTCATTTGAAAAACTTTGACTCATCTTCTTGGCACATCTCCAAATTCATCCTCCAGCACTCGACGTGTTCTCGCATCTGGAATTGTGTGAGCAATCTGGGAATCCATCTGGCAGGCACCTTATGCATATGCAAATGGTCATGAATGATAGTTTCCACAGACCCTGTACTAATCTTGACATCTTGGGCTATTTGGCGAATAGTAATGGGCCGATCTTCCAAAATGGCAACCTCAACTTGACGGACAGATGCCTCATCAATGGCAGAAGAGGGGCGACCAGGTCTGGGAGCTGTTTCCACAGACTTCCGGCCATGTTTGAATTCACGATGCCAGCGTTTTACAAGGTCATATGGAAGGGCACTATCACCATAAGTTTCTTTCATTTCATCAAAAGTCTCCTGTGGTGTGCGTCCTTTCAAATACAAAAACCAGATCACTCCATTTCACACCTGACTCAGCTCAAGCACCTGTAAAACAGAAACCACGATTACTTCAGAGCTGTAATTTGCCACATAATCCCTAGAGATATAAATCATTGCACATGCAAAATTTCAGCTAGCTCAGAAAACTGTAAGTGAGTCAGGGGCATTTACTTATTGCACGCCCCTCGTCATTTCAACGGAAAAGGCTGTCGAATTTCTTTCTTTTTTATTTTCCTTGCGACTGTCTCAGAAAAAAACGTGTGGGTCCGAGTGTTAGAATGTACTGACACCGTTGAAGAAGAATAACAATTACGTTACAGATAGAAAACAGGGATTATCAGCTGTTTACCATGTAGCTGTTTTGGAGATTCAAAAGCAAGACAGCTGTTAAATTCATTAGTCAAAATGTGCTAGAGTACCAACTAAAGACTTACCTCTAAAAAGTTCATCTTTATGGGTATTCGGGCCTGTTTTGAACAATATCAAATTTAAAATGGTCGCTGACAAGTAGTTTTTTATGGCATTAAAATCTTTATTATTCAATGTATTCTCTATTGTTTTCACTTGTGTCCATGTTTGTTCTAGGAAGTATGCATTCAAGTTTGAACGCGCGTGTAAAATTTGACTGTGCGCTTGTTTACTATCATAAATTTAAAATGTGAAATTCGTTCAAGACAGGCCCGAATACCACTAAAGGTCAGCTCTCTAAGTCTTTTGTTTGTGCTCTAGCTCACTTTAAGCAATTTATAGTTCTCCAGTGAAAATACTACTTTTCTAAAAACAAATTATAGACACAATCTAATTAGCATTTCACTAATACATAAATTTGGAAAAGAAATAATATAAATCAGAAAATAAATAATCTATATATTAATACGATAGCGTGTATTATTTTTTGTGTTATGCTTACATTTTTTTCTTTCGAGTCACTGTCGTTTAATTGTTATGACTTTCCATTTCTTGTAATAAAACTTTTTACCAAGAATTCCTCGTAATTTTCTTTTTCGGTTTCGATTATGGCTGAAAGAACTTAAGTTATATATATATATATATATATATATATATATATATATATATATAATGATTGCAACGTCTTGTCAGACGAGTGCCACTCCCTCAGACATTTAAAATCCATGAGCCCAAATGCCTGAGGGAGTATCTATACAAATATGATGTTACATAGTCTTAGCTTTGTACGACAGCTAAGTCTCTCTCTCGGTTCAAAATGTTGAGATCCAGCAACAAGCAAGAGCAAGATAGCCAGCAACAAATTAAACTGCAGACCAGAAACTGCGGGTAATGGTCTTCCGCTTTATGTTTTTTTAAATCAGAGATTTGCTTCTCCTAGAAAGGTTGCCTTCACCACGGCTTACGGGAGCCCTCTCCACCCCAATACACATATATACACACACACACACACACACACACACACACACACACACACACACACACACACACACATACACACACACACACACACACAAATATACACGGTGCTAGTTGGCCGTTGACACAGAAAAAGAGTTAATTCGCCCTTTATACATATATATATATATATATATATATATATATATATATATGACTTAATCCATAATACATTGTAGTCTACATTGCACTGTAGAAAATCTACTGTTCATTTTAAAACTTATTTTTTTATATATAATGGCTTGATTTAAAGTTTAAAATACAAAAATAAAGTATCATTCTTCAATTGTGCGCTAAACATAAACATTTCGAACATGCCTCTGTCATATCAAAGAACCTACTGTTGACTTATGTATCGTGCCTTTCGGCTTGTGTGGTAATTAAACTTCTCAAATGGATTTGTGATGTTAGGCTGTGTAAGGTGTTAACTTTGGTCAAAATCGCCTGTTCCTTCTTTCATCGGAGTATTTCGATTATCGATTTTCGATTACTTTTCGAAGACATTCCCGTACAAAACCTCTCTAAGAACACTCTCAAAAACATAAGGTAAATTTGTGTGAATTTTCAAAAAAATCAGCCCAGTCGTTTTCGAGTCGATAAGGAACGAACTCACAGAACCACAGACAAAATTCCTTTTATGTAATAGAGAATGGCTTAAAATAAATACACTTTCTCACCTGCATTCCCGATTCTTAATTCCAAACAAATTTGTTTGTACCAAAAAAAAAAAAAAAATTTCCCTTCGGAACAGGAAATATTTTGTGAATCAATAATTCTACGTCTTGATTGTGTTATTTAAATGTTTTCTCAAAAGACTAAATAATGGCTTAAGGAAGGTAGGAGCAATGTTTTACTCATTAAACTCTAATCCAAATATAACCATGCTTCTCGCAACTGTTAAGGCTCGGTCTTAATTTGAAATTCTGACAGTAGAAATCTATTCACATTGGAGAGTTAGGTAGCCATTTTGAATATGTTATTAGCTAAGTTAAGATTTGCATAATTTCTGGCTGATTCCGAAGTATTAGGTCTTCAGACTCACCAATTAAAAATATAATTAGAGTTTAAATACCAGTGCTAAACGACAGAAAATTAAATGCATTTTTAAGATTTTTAAGACAACAAGCATTTAAGCTTTCAAAACCATTTTTCGGGGTGGGGGTGGCGGTTAACAATTCCAAATAGAATAAAACAAAAACCAAATTAAAAAAGTAATAATAAAAATACAGTTTGTTAAATATTAAAATTGGTCACAGTTATCCGCTGTATTTTTGTTTAATTTTTAATTCTTGAGCGAATAATGAGGGTCCACATGGAGGTCATCCGTTTTTTTTTTTCAATCCTAACTTAACAGATTTGACTGTATTTTTGGATTGAGCAAAAATAGATAGATAAAAATAAATAATAATAATTTAAAAGATAAAAACACTTATCCAGGTAGTTTAAAAAATAACAATTCTTGCCTTTGGTAACATTCTTTGTAACCTATTTTTTTTTGTGTTTTTGTTCTATTAAAAAGTATTAAACGAACTCATTTGTTTTTGCATTTAAATGTTCGATTTTTATTTTTTTTGTATAAATTTAACTTTTAAAACTTACCTTTTTCATTCGTACTTCATAAAAATTTAGTTATCTTTTTACGTCATATCAACCTTTTTGGGGTTATTTAATACCGAATCCAGTCATGTTTCAAATGCGTTATATCTTAACGCTTATATATTAACGCTTGCATTCTTCAAAGTTTGATCTTGGGCCCAACTGTTTTTCTAATCTTTTTCTGATTTCCTGATCTTTCCCACTGAAAAAACGCTGCGAGCCTGAATGTTATTATTTTTTATGACAAATGCTCGTCTGAGCTTCATATTATTGTTCCCTCCTGGTCAAAACTTCACGGAAACACTCGATAAGCTACACCCATTATCAACAATTCCTCTCACTCTCTATCTGTGGCTAAATCTAAAAGCAAATTCCAGGAACAAAGCTTCTTCTTTAGAACTGCTTGCATGTGACACATTGTTCCGCTAGCCTGCTTTCCGGCCGATTACAATATAGTAGCCTCCAAGTCCAATGTAAACAAGTTCTTGATGAGCCGTCTCTTTAAATAGTCCAAATTCTATCCAATCTACACCATCAACGATTATTAAACTATGACCTTACATTCATAAAATCTCGTCCTCGAGTGGCTTTCAGGCCTTGATAAGTGGTGACCTCCTTGTAAAACCATATACATTTGTTACATAAATGAGCAAGTCTTTAGAATATCGAAGGTTACATCGGCCGAAATGTGAAAATAACATTCAAGATGAGTACAGTAGTCCGAATAACCCAAATAATACAAATTATCGATCCTCATCTCAGAAAAAAAATACTTCTACCCGGCCATGGCTGACAGAATGAGAGCATGCTACCCCTATAGGTTAAATAAAGGGTTTCGTTCGAAATTCCGCGAAGGTTTACAAAGTTCGACAGAAAGATTCCCAAATTCGACAAAAAACCACATGTAAAAGACCGGAAGTTGCGTCGACCAAAACGTTTTGGGAAAATAACAAACAAGATTAGAACAATAGTCGGAATAATCTAAATAATAGTAATTATCAATTCTCATCTAAAAAAAACAACTTCTAAAACAGACATATTTTTTACACCCGTGATTTGCAACTTTCTCATAAGTTTAACTGCCTGTCTGTAAAAACAACAGTCATTTATTTTACATCACGTTCATTAAAAAGACGTAACAACAAAACTTTCAGACGACTAGTCCAATGCCCTCTCACCAGCACTGACGTGGTTTCCATAGCAACCAAGATTAAATTGAAATAAAGCAGCTTGAAATTGCGAATTTAGAATTTAAAATATTTCGAAGTTGTGTGATTATCCAGTACAAAGAATTTTTTCGGTAACGTATGGTGGTGTGTGGGGGTGTTTTCCCTCTCCCCAGCTCCTTCCTACGTGGAATGCTCCGATCAGAACTGTTATCCGAGTATAGCATTTTCTTTGACTCTTTTTTGTTCCCCTAAATTAATTGCTGCATTTGACAAGGTGTTCAGAAAGCGAGTCATCCTTTCCTGGTATTAATTATTCAAGGTGGCCCTTTTTTTGTATTAGTGGTCACAGTTTCCACGGATCCACGGAAAATACATTGAATGTGCAATCCCTTCCTTTGCCAAACACCGACAAGTCGAAAGCTATGATTATGATTTTAAGATTAATCACGGATTATTGTTAAAAAAAAATAATTTCAAGAATAATTAAGAAATGGCCGTTTTGGAGGAGCCCTAGCTACGCACAGTTGATGACTTTACACCTGACTTTCATTGTACTCAAATGGAGACAATTATAGTTTAATATGTGTCAGTAAAAACATGGCAGAGACAGAAATCTCTACCCTGACTCAGATCGACAGATGTTTCTAAAACCTCAGTCGTGTTAAACCAATCGGGGTCAACAGGTACAAAAGGTCAGACCAATAAACTCGAGGGCGAAGATGTCTAAAGGTCAAATTCAGTGAACTCGTAATCTATCTATCTATCTATCTATCTATCTATCTATCTATCTATCTATCTATCTATCTATCCCCTTTCTGCCTTTATTCTCTCTTTCTCTTTCTTTCTTTTTATCTCTCTCATTTTTTGGCGAGGGGATATTCGTAATGTATTGAAATCAGGACCCCGACGGCAACGGGCCACGTGCCGCAACTCTCCGAGATACAAGAAAATGCCCCTTCTTAGATATTTTAATAAATTTCTATCACACACACACACACACACACACACACACACACACACACACACACACACATATATATATAAAAGTAATAGTTGTGTGATTCTAACTAGAGAAAACTGTATATTTAAAAGAGTATAGCGCAGATTTTAACACACACACACACACACATGCACACATACACACACGCAACACACAGCCACTAAGTCTGACACACACGCATCAAAAGGAAAAATCATAAAAATAAATAAACATAAATATCTCTCATCCGCCACTCATACGGACCTCACCAAATGGACAATACTTATTCCATCAAATGAATCTCATTGGAAACCCGTAGTCTCATCTTCACGGAAACTTTCAAACGCACACTCATGCTCACCGAACTAAGATGATCTCAAAAAAAGAATTCCATAAATCTTTTACCAAAAAAAAAACGCGTTATGAAAATATTCGAAAATATTAAAAAATAAAAAAAAAACAATAAAAGTCTAAAAAATCAACAAATGTTTCTGGCCATACTCTTTTAAACACACACACACACACACACACACACACACACACACACACACATATATATATATAAGAGTAGGTAGTTGTTTGCTTGAAGCATTGTTGGTAAAGAGATATATAGAATTTTTTTTTAAAGCCAAAGACAATGCGGGGAAAGACCGGAATTATGAAAGTAAAGAAAGAAAAACAAACAAATGTAGACGGGTATGCTTGAGTGGAGGAGTGTCTAGCCTTTATTCGTCTATCTTTCCTCACCTCAGTGTATAATTATTTATAACTCAGTTGCTGGTATGTCCGGTGTATGTAAAGTCCGTGGGTGGTATGGAAAGTGACCTCTCTTTTTCAATATATATATATATATATATATATATATATATATATATATATATATATATATATATATATATATATATATATATATATCATAAGATTTTGTTTCGGTTTCGATTCAAGCTGATTCACCCAAGTAACATGGATATATTTATTTTATTTTTGAAATCACAATATAAAAATCGATAGAAAATTGATTCTATTATAATATATAGGAAATCTGCCTGAATTAAAATATCACATTTAAGCGTATTTTACGGTCGGGTTGCGATTTTAGCTCCGCTGAGGGAGCTTCGAAACTGGTCAGCTGACGCATTCATTTTTATTTTTTAATTTCACAATCTAAAATAAAGAATGTTTTCGAACAGGTTTAAATTTGGTCTTTACATAGCCATAATATATATATATATATATATATATATATATATATATATGTGTGTGTGTGTGTGTGTGTGTGTGTGTGTGTGTGTATGCATATGTCTGTATATGTATGTATATATATGCATGTATATGTATATGCCGTACGGCATAATCGCGTTGATACACCGGTTCTGATCAGATCCTCGAAGTTAAGCAACGTTGAGCCTGGCTTGTACCAGATGGGTGACCATTTGGGAATTCTAGGCGCTGTATGTGCTTTCCGCTTATATCGTCATTTGTTTCCAGTCATCCTGCACATAGACTTCACTTGCCACTTGTATTTTATTTTACAATGTCGAACCAGGAGAGGTGTAGTTGGAGATTGCGCATCCCTAGCCACAAAATTTCACGCACAGTCACCCTTTCGTGGGTATTTATAGTCTGTAAAAAACTGAAGTAGCCTTCTTATATATATCATGTATGTATATGTATGTATGCACACATGCACACACACACACATATATATATATATATTTGTTTACTGTTTTATGGGAAAGAATTCAAGCGAAGTGCTCGATTACAAAGAATGAGAAAATGAGAAAACAACATGGCTGAGGAGAGCCTAACATTATTTACCATTAACTAGTCCCCCTTATTTTAGGCTTGAAACCGACGGTACCAATGTTTTTTCGCCTTCTGTACAATTGGAAATAAATATATACATATATATTATATGCATGCATATATATGCATGTATATATACAAATATCTATGATTATTTATTAATTCAGGAATGTAGAAGTTATGTTATGAATATGGTTCGATCTTAAGTTATTAATAAGATCTTTTTAAGCAAAAATAATCTTTTTAAAAACACCTAAATAAAATGACATACTTTTCGCTGAATTGATCTTAGTTGAGCTCGAAACATTGTCATGGCGATGTAACGAACCTTGTACATGTATGTATGAATAATATCAATATACTACCCCTTCCTTATTACTGTAGTAGTGATAATTGTAATGTTCTTGCATGTTCAAAGGAATATATTGTGCATAAGTTTTAGTTAACATTTCAAAATCCTGAGCAAAGTCGAGTTTCCACTGCTAGTCCTTAATATATGACATTTTAATAGGCAACAAATTCTCCAGATTGGACGATTCAAAATGTCTGCCTAGATTGATGATCGGAATCGTCGTCTCGAAATATTTCAACTAATTTAAAGAATTCCGAAATATGACACTTATTAATGAAGATCTCGACCCGGTAATTGTCTGATAAATGGAACTAATCAGAGTTAAAAATCCTCGCGTCAGTATTGTTTATCGTTAAATAAATTCCCTTCCTGTCAGTTTTGGAAGGACGGATGAGAGAATGAGGAGGATGGAAAAATTTTATGCTTTAAAATAAATGAAGAAAGTAAAAAAATAAATAAATAAATGGTTGGTGTAATTGCAGAGAATATTAATTATTGAACAAGGCAGCCAGAAATATGCATTCTATTATAGAGAAAAAGATTTTAAAAATTTTGAATCAGTTTTAAGTGAGTCCTCTCTTTTATTCTCTCTATCTCTCCTTCCCCCTCTGTCTGTCTGTTTGTTTGTTTGTCTGTCTGTGTGTCTCTCTTTCTCTCTCTCTCTCTCTCTCTCTCTCTCTCTCTCTCTCTCTCTCTCTCTCTATATATATATATATATATTTTTTGAGAGAGAAAGAGTGTGTGTGAGAGAGAGAGAGAGAGAAATAAAAAAGGAACAAACCGAGTTAAGTATTCATCAACGTTTCGTTTTTATTTCGAAATAGAGACGAAACGTTGACGAACAGAACACATAACTCGGTTTGTTCCGTATTTTTTCTCTATTTCGTTGCAATACTATTTCCATTATTTTCATCATATATATATATATATATATATATATATATATATATATATATATATTAAGTAATGTGATTATTGATAATTTAAAATTTAAAAATCAAATTATAATTAAATTAAAAATCCGTTTCATAAGAAGGAACAACAACAAAATCAATTATCTGTACGATCGTTTCGGAAAACAATGCTTTTTATTGTGGTAGACATCAAGTTACGTACAATAATTATTGCATATATTTTTTTGATAAGCAAGGTCTCCTCGTCAGCAAATTTTGAAGGGTTTTTATTAAATTTAAAAGACACCATAAATAAACCTAGCATTAAAAGTAAGGCAGATGTATCTGAAAAAAAATTGAAATAAAAGGTCTGGATTTAAAATTTGTAAGAAAATTAATATGGGTTAGAGATAGAAAAGAAATAGAGTACAATATAGATTTGAATTTAAATTATAAGTTTGCTTTAAGTACAACATTACAAATATATACATGCATATATCTGAAAAAATAGACACATATATACATATACATAGATATACAGGTATATACATAAAAATATATAGAAATTTACCTTTTAATTTTTCGCCTTTTGAAATCAGGAACTATGGTTAAAATACTCATTTAGATGTTTGCTATAGCTTTTTACCTTATTGAATGATGAATTTTAAAAAGGGGGGACGCCCGTGGAATAAATTATTTCCGTTAGCGTACTTTTGATTTAAAGACGCTACGGTTTATATTTGGAATGTTGTTTGTGTAATTACATAATGTAAGGGGGGATAATTAGTCATATTTTCTTTACTTTTTTATTTAAAGGGTGTAAGGGGGATAATTAGTCTAACTTAATTTATTAAAAAAAAATTGCAATCTATTTTTACTAATAAGTAATTTTTAATGATTTAAGGTGGTTTATATTTATTAAATTTAGACCAACGTTTATGACTGCATGTGAATATTAGTTCCTGTCTTGAATTTAATAGTGTGGTTGCATTTTTTATATCTTCATATTTTAAAATTTTTTAGATTACAATTTTTTTAAATAAATTATGTTAGACTAAACAAACAAACATCAGTAAGAAACTGCTTAACACACAATCAAACAATTACATTGAGATTGAACCATGTACCATTAAAGACTTAACTAAATCACGAACCTCTGGATCTTCAGGTCCTGATATATCTGCTGACAATTGCATCAATTTGATTAGCTTTTCTGATTTTATCTTGATCTCGCAACAACATGATCATCTGACAGTGGCGTAGCCCTCTTTTTTTTTTTTTTTTTTAAATTCAATAACATAAACATTTTCAAATAAAAATCCCCGTACATGTCTATCTTTTAATGTCCTTCAAAAGTTCAGGTAGATATCCATCTTACACACGTGATATTAAGCCAGGTCGATTTTGTCCGAGTTCTGATAGACCTACGATATTTACTATTTTAGGGCATCTTTGATTGCACGTGTATTTAAGGAATAGGTTTGTTTTTTCGTATTTACAGAAAACTGCGTTGTACTAATTGGTTTGTACTAATTTTAAGATGACATGTAAGTAGGTAATAATGTTTTCACCTGAAATGCGCAGGTCTAAAAGAACTCTAATCAACAAAATCACCATATGATTTTACTTATTTCAACATGACATTTGAGTAAGTAATAATGTTTGTACTAATTTTAAGATGACATGTAAGTAGGTAATAATGTTTTCACCTGAAATGCGCAGGTCTAAAAGAACTCTAATCAACAAAATCACCATATGATTTTACTTATTTCAACATGACATTTGAGTAAGTAATACTGTTTGTACTAATTTTAAGATGACATGTAAGTAGGTGATAATGTTTTCACCTGAAATGCGCAGGTCTAAAAGAACTCTAATCAACAAAATCACCATATGATTTTACTTATTTCAACATGACATTTGAGTAAGTAATAATGTTTGTACTAATTTTAAGATGACATGTAAGTAGGTAATAATGTTTTCACCTGAAATGCGTTGGAATTTGTACTAATTTCAATATAACATATAAGTAGGTAATACTGTTTGAACCTGAAATATGTACGTTTAAAAAATCCTTAATCAACAAAGCAATTTTTTGATTTTACTTATTTTGACATGACATTTAAGTAGGTAATAATGTTTTCACCTGAAATGCTTACAATGAAAACATCCCTAATCAATAAAAACACTATATAGCTTTACTTATCTCGACATGGCACTTATATAGGTAATAATGTTTTCACCTGAAATGTGTACAATTTGTACTAATTTTCACATCACATCGAAGTAGGCAATAATGTTTTCACCTGAAATTCGTTGGTCTAAAGGATCCCTAATCAAAGAAAGCACTATATTATTTTACTTATTTCAACATGACACTTACGTAGGCAATAATGTTTTCACCTGAAATGCGTTTGTCTAAAGGATCCCTAATCAAAAAACGCACTATATAATTTTACTTATTTCAACATGACACTTACGTAGGTAATAATGCTTTCACCTGAAATGCGTTGGAATTTGTATTAATTTCAACATAACATAAGTAATCATTTTAATAAAAACTTTTGGAGAGGGGATGAGCTTAATGATTAATAATAAGCGATTATAAAGAGAGGTAATTTGTTTCTCATTAATTGATGTTTGCGATGATGATGTTTTTTTTTTGTGACACCGGCCTTACGGACAAGTAAATTAATATTTAGATAAATTTCAATGTAACATATTTATTCGCATGTCGAGTAAAATCGAATAAATATGTTTTTAAGATTTACGAATTTTTTTGTTTTTCTGTTTCGTTTTACAAATTTTTTTAAAATGTACAGTCAATTGTAAGCATTTACTTCTTAGTTTTTAAAAAAATAGTTGCTTTCATCCGTACATAAAAAGTGTTGAAAAGCAACCTTCATTTCAAAAACGAAAAGAAACGTTTCATTATATCGAAGTACAAAATTCAAGTTGCACAATTATTTGATTCTAGTATTCGCTTCCTCATTTGTATAAAAGAAATAGAATAAAACTTTATTTTGATACTTGCTATTGGAGTGAAAAACGGCTTGCAACTTCCTGCTATTTGTACACGTAGCCAAATTAGACAGCGGCAATCGTGCACGGACGTCTTTATTGAGGGTTATTGTTATATGAATATGGTGGCATTCCAATTATTTTGTCAACTGATGGGGCGAAAAACAATTGATATTGTTTACTTTAATATTTAAATTTGAATTGTTCAAAAAATAAAAAAAATTCTCGACATCAGCGAGGCTAATTAATTTCATACTTGTGTGGGGATGCATGCCAATATGCCCCAACCAATTTGCGATGCTGTCTTTAGTACAAATACCCAAACCAAATAAAATCAAGGCACAAATAACAAATTAAAAAAAAAAAACATTCCGCGGATTTGTACGTTTCTGAATTTTTGAAGAAGAGGATTGGTTATACATATTATTATTCATCGGACTGCTGTTCTCATATTGAGTGTGATTTTCACAATGTTTTGGTCGATGTAACCTCCGACCTTCCTCAGGTGTATTTTGTCGAACTCGGAAATGTTTCTGTCGAAGTTACGAATTTGGACGGAATTTCAAGCGGAACACTTTACTTACATCACGGGGGTAGCATGCTCTTGTTCCGTCAGCCATGACTGGATAGAATTACTTAGGACCTCTATCTAGTTGCTGAGTATTGCAGTTATGATAACTGGATAGCTATAATTACCTAGAGCAATGTAAATAGAAAATGCTGAGGGATTAATAATTGTGAAATTATTAATCACGTTTTCATAGTGGAAAACATAAAAAAAATAGTGTTCATATCTACAATCGTAATATATTTTGAGGATTGTTTTCTTCTGTGGGAAGTATCTATTTATTGAGTCACCAACGAGGATTTATTTGGTTTTATCATTCGTCCGAAACATTAGCATGTAAATTTGTTTTTATTAATAAAATAAATATCTTACTCTTATTTTATGAATCACCTCGTTTAATTCTGTAGTGTTGTTTTCTTTAGAACGGCACTTTTATCATTCTACCCTGTAATAAGACCTCTGGATGTTGATAAAATGATCGAGTTTCCATCTCAGCTCAAAGAACTTACTAGTCTAGCCAGACTAAAAATCTGTAAGATGGTGTAAACAGTCCATATGTGAATCACTACATACATCTCCTCCATTTGCATTGGTTGAGTACTCTAGTAAGGGAGATCAGTATCTACAATTAGCGATAATGCAAAGTTTTTTTGTTTTTGTTTTTTTTACAATAGTGCATATTTGGAACTCCATAATATGTATACTTTTAATATTGAGGTTTTCCTTTCCTTGCATTTCGTGTGTTTTGTAAAAGGTAGTCCTGACTTCAGAAAAAGTGATACGACTTTTACTCTTCTCTCACTCCCCCTCCCCTCCCTCGACATGAACACGCTGGACTATATATATATATATATATATATATATATATATATATATATATATATATATATATATAAAGGAAATTTATAGAAGATAATACAGTACAGAGGTGTGACGGATCACATAGTACGGAAGCAAAGGTGGACAGCGAGTTATATAGACATTTTTATGGAAATCGCTAGAGACAAGGCATGAAGCCACTTGATTTAATGAGATAAAAAGAACGAAAGGTGATTATTGCAAAAACAGGTGATACCCATCACCCTTAGTCTATGAAAGACTAAGATTGTAGGTATTAGGAAGATAGTGAGTAGGAAAAGAGTTTCATAACCTTGCAGTGTTTAGAAAAAAGTTACTGGAATAGGAAACTGAATTACAATGAGGTATTTAAACAGCGAATTGATGGAAACCACCAGAACAACGTGTCAAACGAGCTGAAATAAAGGAAGCAGGGAATAGAGTAGACTATTCTGAGGAATACATGCAATTATAGTATTTGAAAAAAAGATTTAGAGGAGCAACATCACGTCTGTGAGAGAGAAGTCGACATGAAGTAATAAAATGAAAGAAAACAAACTTGTACAATCCAAGTAGAGAAGAAGATTTTTTTATTAATGAAATACATATGAATTTTTAATTTTAAATATTTTTGTCGCCAAACAAAATAATGAGTTCGAAAACATATATTAACAATTAAATTCTACATCACACAAAATAATGATTCTAAATACGTAACTTAACAATTAAATCATACATCAAACAAAGTAATGAGTTCGAAAATATAAAAAACACAATTAAATCATATATCAAACAACGTAATGAGCTCGAAAACATAAAATAACAATTAAAGTATATATCAAACAAAATAATGAGTTCGAAAACATAAAATAACAATTAAATCATACATCAAACAAAATAATGAGTACGAAAACATAAAATAACAATTAAATCATACATCAAACAAAATAATGATTCTAAAAAAATAAATTAACAATTAAATCATACATCAAACAAAATAATGAGTTCGAAAACAGAAAATATTAATTAAATCATGCACCAAACAAGATATTGAGTTCGAAAACATAAATTAATAATTAAACCATACATAAAAAATAATGAGTTTGAAATCATATATTAACAATTAAATCATACATACAAACAAAATAATGAGTTCGAAAACAGAAAATACTAATTAAATCATGCACCAAACAAGATATTGAGTTCGAAAACATAAATTAATAATTAAACCATACATAAAAAATAATGAGTTTGAAATCATATATTAACAATTAAATCATACATACAAACAAAATAATGAGTTCGAAAACAGAAAATACTAATTAAATCATGCACCAAACAAGATATTGAGTTCGAAAACATAAATTAATAATTAAACCATACATAAAAAATAATGAGTTTGAAATCATATATTAACAATTAAATCATACATACAAACAAAATAATGAGTTCGAAAACAAAATAACAATGAAACCATACATAAAAATATAATGAGTTTGAAATCATATATTAACAATTAAATCATACATACAAACAAAATAATGAGTTCGAAAACAGAAAATACTAATTAAATCATGCACCAAACAAGATATTGAGTTCGAAAACATAAATTAATAATTAAACCATACATAAAAAATAATGAGTTTGAAATCATATATTAACAATTAAATCATACATACAAACAAAATAATGAGTTCGAAAACAGAAAATACTAATTAAATCATGCACCAAACAAGATATTGAGTTCGAAAACATAAATTAATAATTAAACCATACATAAAAAATAATGAGTTTGAAATCATATATTAACAATTAAATCATACATACAAACAAAATAATGAGTTCGAAAACAAAATAACAATGAAACCATACATAAAAATATAATGAGTTTGAAATCATATATTAACAATTAAATCATACATACAAACAAAATAATGAGTTCGAAAACAGAAAATACTAATTAAATCATGCACCAAACAAGATATTGAGTTCGAAAACATAAATTAATAATTAAACCATACATAAAAAATAATGAGTTTGAAATCATATATTAACAATTAAATCATACATACAAACAAAATAATGAGTTCGAAAACAGAAAATACTAATTAAATCATGCACCAAACAAGATATTGAGTTCGAAAACATAAATTAATAATTAAACCATACATAAAAAATAATGAGTTTGAAATCATATATTAACAATTATATCATACATACAAACAAAATAATGAGTTCGAAAACAGAAAATACTAATTAAATCATGCACCAAACAAGATATTGAGTTCGAAAACATAAATTAATAATTAAACCATACATAAAAAATAATGAGTTTGAAATCATATATTAACAATTAAATCATACATACAAACAAAATAATGAGTTCGAAAACAGAAAATACTAATTAAATCATGCACCAAACAAGATATTGAGTTCGAAAACATAAATTAATAATTAAACCATACATAAAAAATAATGAGTTTGAAATCATATATTAACAATTAAATCATACATACAAACAAAATAATGAGTTCGAAAACAAAATAACAATGAAACCATACATAAAAATATAATGAGTTTGAAATCATATATTAACAATTAAATCATACATACAAACAAAATAATGAGTTCGAAAACAAAATAACAATTAAACCATACATAAAAATATAATGAGTTCGAAAACATAAATTAATAATTAAACCATACATAAAAAAATAATGAGTTCGAAAACATAAATTTATAATTAAACCATACATAAACATATAATGAGTTCGAAA
Organism: Euprymna scolopes; assembly: GCF_053919585.1. Taxonomy (NCBI): domain Eukaryota; kingdom Metazoa; phylum Mollusca; class Cephalopoda; order Sepiida; family Sepiolidae; genus Euprymna; species Euprymna scolopes. The sequence goes on from NC_136509.1 coordinate 73,939,727, forward strand.
ACATAAATTAATAATTAAACCATACATAAAAATATAATGAGTTCGAAAACATAAAATAACAATTAAATCATACATCAAACAAAATAATGAGTTCGAAACTATAAATGAACAAATGAGCTATTTTTATATATATTTAAAAAGGAAATTTCCATAAATAAGAAAAAAATGTCTGTTAATATTTTGAGAGAGTTGTTTATCGTACAATGTGGATTCACTAGCTGAGATATTGAAGCACACTGAATCGATTAATTGAGGGTCGAGAAGTGTCAACAGGTCGCGAAAATCGTAATCAAATTTTCTCCACCCAATTACAAAAAAAATATTAATATGTGAATCTTTATTTGTTTTAATTGTAAAATTGTTCAGTGATAAACCTTGGGATTATTAAAAAGAATACGGCTTTCACAGACAAACTCCCATTATTAGCGGTTTTTATTGTACAGCTTTCACAGACATACTCCAATTATTGCTGGTCTTTATTGTACGACTTTTACAGAGAGACTCCCATTATTGTTGGTCTTTATTGTACAGTTTTCACAGACAGACTCCCATTATTTGATGTCTTTAATGTACAGGTTTCACAGACAGACTCCCATCATTGGTGGTCTTTATTGTACAGTTTTCTCAGACTGACTTCTATTATTGGCGGTCTTTATTATACAGCTTTCACAGACAGACTCCCATCATTGGTGGTCTTTATTGTACAGGTTTCACAGACAGACTCCCATCATTGGTGGTCTTTATTATACAGTTTTCACAGGTAGACTGCAATTATTGCTGGTCTTTATTGTACAGCTTTCACAGACATACCCCCATCATTGGCAGTCTTTATTGGACAGGTTTCACAGACAAACCCCCATCATTGGCAGTCTTTATTGGACAGGTTTCACAGACAGACTCCGATCATTAGTGGTCTTTATTGTACAGGTTTCACAGACAGACTTCGATCATTGGAGGTTTTTCTTGTACCGTTTTCCCAAACAGACTCCCATTATTTGTGGTCTTTATTGTATTGTTTCCACAGACGTACTCATTGTAAAGACTTTGTTTCTTTTAGTTCAAAGTGTGTGACGTCATTCGCCACTTCGACTCAAACATTTTTTGTATGCTTTGAACTTACATACCAGCCATCCTTGCTATTAATTAAACTTTACAAACGACTGTTTGAAGGAATTAATGCGTTGCATGTATGTGCCTGCGTTAGTTTTTCTTTAAATTTACATTTAGTCGAATTTCCCAAAAACCAAAGGACCCTCTACCTGGGGTTAACACTTTAACTCTGTATGAGATACATAGATATTCGAATGTTCCATTAAAGTTCTTTATCTCTCAAACACTGAGTGAGTAAAGAAATTGAGAACATAATTTTCCTCTCCCCAATTAACCATTTTGCTATGTGGTAGTCTATCTTTCATTTTGGTCTCTTGGTCTTACTGGATTCCAGAACAAGAATTCATCTAGTCTGGTGGAGTATTCAGCTTTTTTTTTATTACTCGAGGTAATATCACTTGGAGAAGGTGCACCATTTCTCATAAAAACTTATGTAAGTTAGCCATAGTGAGGAGATCTTATTTGGGCAGCGAATACTATGTTATTTTGGATATTTAGTCAGACTTTACTTCTAGGGGAAAAGTATTCTAATGTCAGGTTGTCTTGATAAACCCCTATACAGAGAGACATTAGACACTCGAGGATAGTGTCTCGTAGACATTCGAGTTCTCTCCGTGTAAGATGACTGTGTGTTTGTGAGTTGAAAAACGTATTATTTTAGTTAGTTCTCCAAGCGCAAGAGACGGGCGACGGAAACTAGCAAAAAGTAGAAGTTAAGTCTGTTGTGAATCTTTACCTAAACAATTTATTGAAGAAATAATCTTGCTTTTATGGACTTGGGGATGGATCAAAACAGCAAATTTGATAAATTCAAAAACATGCATCTGATTAGCTTAAAATGTTTCTATTAAGACGAGGGTATGCGCCAAAGTATATGCACAGAAAAAAATCACAAATAGTCGGCCTCGATCTCTGTAACAATTTCAATGAGAAAATAAGTATATAAATGTTTTTATATGTTTATATATGTTGTTTGTTAACAAAACAGGAGGCTTTATACTTATGTGCAGATCTGTATATGTGTCGGTATTTTATGTGCCTTCCGCTTCTCATCATGAACAGCTATCAACTGCCTCGCCATTTTGACCAAAATGAATAAAATTATTCATGAAGAAAAGACACACAAAGAGACATTCGCCGAGTTTTCTTCAAGGTTTTATTAGAAGAGAATGCACCTAGGGGAGAGAGACGAATGTAAATTTATTTACTTATTCACTTCTTAAACTTAACGACATGCATGATGCACACAGACATGCATTAGTAACATCGACAAAGATTATCAATTTTCTACATCATTTGTAATGTCTCGTTTGCATGGCTTCTATTTGTTTTTCTCTTCGGAAACGTAACATCATTTGGCATCGTTAAACTCTGTGTTGTCTATGGCGTTTCACCTCTAACTTCTGCTTCAATTTTTCATCACCAGTCTCTGGGAACGATCCTCTTTGCATGTTCATGTTGTCAGGACTTGCACTAAATGTGACCTTTGTCAAAATTCATACTAGCTTAATTAATCGCTACTGTCGCGATGTCCCTAATATTTGATATATATATATATATATATATATATATATATATATATATATATATATATATATATATATACTCGGGTTTTTTATATTCAAAAGTAATGGACTAATGAATTCAACGAGGTTGTTAGATAGTGCTCAATAAAAAGAGCTGATAATACTTGTTTATTGTTATATAAACATGCTCATATCCCGCTGCTACAAATAGCCACTTGTTTCAATCAAATAACAGATATCATCAGGCAGCGACTTGGCTATTCAAAAGTTCAATGAATAAATGATTATTCATTGAACTTTTGAATAGTCAAGTCGCTGCCTGATGATATCTGTTATTTGATTGAAACAAGTGGCTATTTGTAGCAGCGGGATGTGAGCATGTTTATATAACAATAAACAAGTATATATATATATATATATATATATATATATATATATGGATTCCCTTCATTCTTACTTCTTTCTAGTCATACTTTTCTACTTCTTTTTATCACCGCAGTTTTGTCCTAATGGTTGCTATACGATAAACGTCTTTACATGCCAGTAGAAGTGTTCTGAGAGTTTCTTAACGGTTTTAATTTTTGAGAGAAATAACTCAGAAGAGACTAACCTTCCTTTAGCTAGTTATTTAGTAAACTGTTTAACTTTAATGAGTTAACATATTGCACGTTACTTACAGCTTTATGGACAGTATGTCTCATGAGAGCTTCTGCAGACAGACTCCAATTATTGGTGATCGTTGTTGTATGGCTTCCAAAGAAAGACTGCCAATAATGGCTTCCACAGACAGACTCCCTCTGTTGGCAATCTTAGTTGTACAGATTTCACAGAGAGACTCACATTATTGGTGGTCTTACCATGCGGAGAAATACCAGGTTGAGAAACTGGCACGGTCTATCCTTCTCTTGATGGTAGATGGGACTCTCTTAAGTCGTGGTAGGCACCCCATCTAGCAATGGCGTTACGATAAAAAATACCCTTGATCGCCCTGGCAAAGCATCAAGTATACAGCTACAGACAAGGTTTGAATTACACTAAAAACTCATGTAGTGAGTTCAATCTCGGCTACGGCCGCGCTGAATGGATGAATTGTTGTACAGCATTCACAGACAGGTTATTGGTGGTCTCTGTTGTACAGCTTTCACAGAGAGACTCTCATCATTCGTGATCTTTATTGTATAAGTTTCACAGACGGATTCCCATTATTAGTGGTCTTTGTTGTATAGCTTTCACAGAAAGACCCCCATTATCATCGGTCTTTGTTGTACGGCTTTCACAGGCAGGCTACAATTATTGACGGTCTTTATTGTACAGCTTTCACAGACAGACTACCATTTTTGGCGGTCTTTATTTTACAGCTTTCACAGAAAGACTCACATTATTGGCGGTCTTTGTTGTACAGCTTCCACTGAGAGACTCACGTTATTAGTGGTCTTTATTGTACGGCTTCCAGAGACAGACTCCCAATATAGGTTGTTTTTATTGTACAGCTTTCACAGGCAGACTACCATTATTAGTGGTCTTTTTTGTATGGATTCCACAGACTAAGTCCCATTATTCATGGTCTTTTTTGTACAGCTTTCACAGACAGACTCTCATTATTGGTGGCCTTTATTGTACAGTTTCCACAGACAGACTCATTTGAAAAACTTTGTTTCTTTTAGTTCAAAGTGTGTGACGTCATTCGTCACTTCGACTCAAACATTTGTTTGTTTGTTTGTTTTTTGTTATAGCGTGTGTGCTTTAACCTTACATGCCAGCCATCCTTGCCATTAATTAAACTTTAGCTGTTAAACAAATTGGTTTGGAACAAGATTTTCAAAATATAACCACTGGACATTGCAAATATTCTTATTACTTTACAGAAAGTAATATTTGAAAAGTTTTACAAAATAAAAACAAATCAATGAACAGAAAATAAAGAAATAATCCGTTGAATTTTTAATTAACCGTTTTTAAGATTAAATGTGTTCAAATGTCATGGACTGGAACTCAACAGGAAGTGACGTCACACCAAATGTTTGTTCAGTGAATTACTCCTTCTAGCAATGGAAGAAAGAGAGGAAATGTCTATAAAATGTGTTAGTTCTTTTTCCATCATTTGATATGGAAGTTTGAAGTGGAAGTAAGTACCTCATTGAAATAGAATCCATCCCCTAACTCAAGTTGATTTTTTTATAAAGAACTTTAAAGATATCCTGCGCACAGAGTTTTCAAAGAGTTCTGTCCAAACAAGACCAAGTTAAAAACAAATATACAAAACCAAAAAATATAGGACAAGTGCAACACAGTTATGTTTCCACAGGACATTAAAATAAATTAAAAAAAAACAAAAACAGATCAGAAGAATTTATGGAAATAACCGATTGAAGAAATATATTGTTGAATATTGAAAGTTCAACAAAAAATTTCACATAATAATACAAAAACAAAACAAATAATGAAATTAAGTTAATGACATTTTCGCATTCTAAGAAAAAAAATGGCTGAAAATTATTAATTCACTTTGACTATATTACACGCCTGCACAGAGAAATAGAAAGCAAGACAAACTGTCATTTTCAGATGAAAATTTATAATGAAGATTTTTTGCTAGTTTTAGATGCAAGTGGAAAAATTATTTAAAACTAGCAGACCGTCTGGTGTGGACCGGTCATAAAATACACTTGGATATGATATTTTAATTTATGCAGAATTCATATTTATTATTATAAGACCAATTTTCTAATAATTATTATATTGTACCCAAAATATAGCAGTGGCTATCCGGCTGGGCACGGTCACAAAATACACCTTAATATGATATATTAATTTATACAGATATCATAGTGATTTCAAGAGTTAAAAGCATATGATTTGCATGCCATCAGCTATAATCGAAACCAAAGCATGTAGCTATTGTTATTCGTAATCATGTGAGCTTAGTACATATGCACATCAAAACTTAAAAATTAAGGTAGGTAAACGTATAAATGTACAATCGCGCATACATGTTTAGTCACGAAACAACTACCAAGTTTCAATTTTTCAATTTTGATCACTTAGCAGCTATTTTTACCAGCTAAAATACAAGTCAAATTTGTTCCACGAGTCCGGATCCCCTTATGTATAAAGTTTCAAACTGTAGACCAAAAATTGACAGTGTCAGTTGGTAGAGATCGTTCTGCATGCACTTACACACAGAGACAAGTTCACTTTTATTTATATGTATATATATATATAACGTACTTTGAGGTAATTGTGCCAAATCCGGGGGTAATTGCGTCAACTAAAAAAAAGTGCTCTTTATATGCGTGGTTGCCAAAAGAAAACTTTTAGCTAGTTGGAGCAGTTACATTGGGCTTGGTACAATTACACCGGGCTTGGTACAATTACCCCAAAGTATATATACATATATATATATATATATATATATATATATATATATATATATATATATATATATATATATATATATATATGTATATATATATATATATATAGTAATTTATAAAATATATATGGCTCTACCTATGTATTGAGCACTTTTTAGTAAATACTTAAAGTTTACGCATAAATCTATACTTTTGTATATTAATTTTATATGAGTAAATTAAGTGTATATATATATATATATATATATACATATATATATATATATATATATATATATATATATATTAGTGATGGGATGATTCTAATATTTTTCCCGATTCCGATACAATTATCGATTCTGTGCTAAATTCCCGATTCCGATACAATTACTGATTCCGATTCCGATTCCTTAGAAATCTCTAAATATTTAACTATAAAAGGGTTATTTTGTCTCGATTACTGTCAAACTGTCTTAAATGTGCCTATATTTTCTCAAACGTAAAAACACACTTATGAGGAGATGATCTAGAGATTTTAGTCTTACTAGAATTTTAAATGAATAAATATTTATTATTTTATTATTACTACAAGCAGTGGAAGAAGTTTCTTAAACCAAAATCAAATAAAAAAGTTCATTAAAGGAATCGGTTTTGGCATTGGAAAATAGGCGCAATTTTTTCTGATTCCGATACCAATTCCGATACCTCAAAAAGCTCCGAATGATTTTTCCGATTCCCGATTCCGATTCCGACTAATCGTCTCAACACTTATATATATATATATATATATATATATATATATATATATATATATAAATTAGCATAAAATGAACTCTTTCGAGACTAAAACAAAAATTACAGAGGAATTCATATGGTAAAAATTAAAGTAGATATAAATGCGCTCTATTCAGATATTATCTTGTGAGCAAAAAATGCTCAAACGCATTATACATATGTAAATATCTATATACCAAATTTATAATAAAAAAATGAAAATATTGACTATTAAATAAAGTATAAAAACAGAACAAATACTGAGGCCTCAATTACTTTTAATATAGTGAACCGCTGGTCGTAAAATACGCATACATATTATATTTTAATTCATGAAAGTTTCTTATTACATATTATAGAATCAATTCTCTATTGTTTATTATCAAATATATAGTAATGATTTACAAAAGTTATGAAAAATATGACTTGAGCATCATTCGCTAGAATCGAAACCAGAACGTTTAGCGCTCCAGCCTTTACAGTTCGAGCTATCGATAGATAGGTATGGAAAGTTAAATATTAAGCGACTATGAACTGTGAATGTTTAATTTTGCGCATGTGCAAAAGTAACAGCGAGGGTAATGCTTTATTCGACTTATCTTGCCATAGTCAGTTGTTTTGTTTTCAATTTTTCCGGCTAAAAACCAAATCGGGAAGGTCAAAATATCCTATATATCAAAATTCAACTCTATCGACCAAATACCCAGAGAGGAGTTTGGTAGAGACTTTTTACACACAAAACGATAAAGTAACATTTATATACATATTCGTCTGCTAGAACGTTGTAATCTTAATTTTACACAATTATGCAGAATGTAGAAACTATGCATAAATAGAATTCAGTGTAATAGTGAAATGAAACCAATCATCCAATAAGAAAGTATAACATTAAATAAGTAATCAATTAACGATCGTTTTTAAAGGAATATTTAGACTCGTTAACCGTCATAAAATCGCTCGCGTATCTATGACTGAGTATATTAAAATATTCGTTTTAATAGTTTTTAAATAGAAAAAGTAGGTTTTTAATATCACTGCCAGAGTGAGAAAAAGCTCGACTTTATAGGTATATAGAATACTAGCAGTTCAGCTCCACTTTGCTCCGATCCTATATACTGTTCATAACTTGTCCTACGTGTGAATATACTTTATGTACGATTTCAAATGTTTAGACCGAAATTTGTCTGAGTAATTTCGTAGAGACCGCAGAGGTCAATTTTTTAAAACTTTGTCCCCAATTTTGCCCCCTTAACATTTATTATTTTGGTCTCAAATCAAAATACAAAGTTTTACTTATGTCCAAGTTACCTACATCTAAAATTTCAAGCCTTTAGATCCAAAATCAATGTATCGTTACTTTCGTGGAAAGTGTTCGACTGAGCTTAAGTCTATGGTCCCCCCTCGCCAAACTTTCACAAGAAACACTCGTCAAGCTGAAAACACTATCAATAATTCCCCCCACTCTTTATCTGTGCCTAAACCTAAACGTAGATTCCATGAACAAAGCTTCTTTCTTAGAACTGCACGCCTGTGGAATTGTCTTCCGTTTTCCTGCTTTCCGGCTGACTACAATATGGTTGTGTTCAAGTCTAACGTAAATAAGTTCTTGATGAGCCGTTCCATAAAAGTTATCAAATTTACCGAAGTATCATTACTAATGATTACTATATTGTCCAGTTTCTACTGTACACTCTTTAACCCTTATCCTTGAGTGGCCTCTTGGCCTTGATAATGTGGTGATGCCTGTGTAAAAAAAAAATAGGAAACTATAAAAATAAATACGTAATTAACGATCGTTTTTTGAAGGAATATGCAAATTAGTTAACCATCATGTAGTCGCTCGCATATCCATGATTGAGTATGTTAAAAAGTTCGTTTAAAAACTTTTTAAATGGAAAAAGCAGGCTTCTAATATACAAAGTCAGAGTGAGAAGAAGCTTTTTTTTTTCTCGCTCTGACACAATAATATTATATACATGCAAATACATGAAAGATTGCTTCCCATTTATGTTCTAGTCGTTGAAAATGATTGCTGTAAGATTTCGCAATTTATAAGTCGCTGTTTACCTGGATGGAAACACCTGCTGTTCCGACTCTGGAGGCAAGCTTCTAACAAATGCGAACGAAAATGGAAATACACACTGGCAGTTTCCATAATATTTTCTGAACGTGCTTGCATACATATTAATTGACGGAGATTCTCACGGGAATTCGTTCTTTTTTATTCTTTGATTCGTTGTTCATTACAAATATGTACATACCTTCAGCCTTTCTTGAAGTTTCCAATGCTATATATATATATATTAATCATTATTATATATTATATTTTTAATTAGATCCCATCTTGATGAAGATGCTCAATGTTCTAGATGGAGCATTAATACAGCATAAAAATTAAATACTGGAAAATAAAAATATTATCTCTTCTCTTCTATCTATCTCTATATAAATAAAATGAACTCATTTTTCCCTGTCGGATTTTGACCTTAATAGGATTAAAAACCAAGATATTTCATGCAAATATAATATGCACAAACGGCAGAACAATATCTGAGGTGTGTTATAGGCTTATTATTTCTCAAATTCCTCGATAATCTTAGATTTCTATACTTTTTCTGCTGAGAAGTCACGGCCAAAATCGGTTAAGATCAATGGAAGTGGTAAAATATTTTCTCTCTAATAAATTCCTCCTCCCCCTGCCACCACTTAACACCGTTTGGGGATCATTCACAAGGAACAGTTGAGAAGAGAACACCGATTTGGCTTCGTAGTTCTTTCATGTGAAGTTATTTAAAATCACTAAACTAAGCTGCAGTCCTCTGTGGCGTAGTGGTTAGTGTGCTGGACAATTCACATTATATTTTCACGTTCGCGCCGACCTACCGTAGTCGTTTTTTTTTTCCTAAACAACTGGAATGGACTTTTCTTGGTGGCCGAACTGTTAACGTTGCAGATGTTTTTTTTTTGTTTTGTTTTGTTTTCACACTTTATTTTCCTACTTTTACTCATGACTCCGGGTTTGATCCTTCATACTAACCTACCATAACATTTTTTAAAACTCCCCCCCCCGTCCCGGAAACAAACACTCGGGCAACGCCGGGTACCCCCGCTAGTTTATTGAATAATGAATGCTGTAACACAAGTAACATATTATATTCGTTGTGTTGTAACAACTAATGATTTAATAAATAATGTAACGTAATAATAATGTATACCTTTCTTTCATTTTCGGAACATTTTATTTTTGTGGAAATTCTGAACATTCGATGATTCAAGAAATGATGTAAACTGTTCTTTCATCATTTCAATTTCTTTGTACATATTTACGATGGCCGTTCCAAACGTGATGCCTCTTATTTTATTTTTATTTCGTGCCGATTGGATCAGAGATGATTGCAAATTGTGTTGTTAAAATTACTGAACTTACGCACGAAAGTTTCTTCTCTCTAGGATCATTGCCGGCTTGCAATGACGCCCGGGCGGTCAACAGAGTTTTGTCTATATATAGATACGATAGCGTGTGTGTTATTTTCTGTGTTACGCTTACATCCGGGTCGTTTAATTGTTATGTACTTCCATTTCTTATAATAAATATTTGTGCCAAGAATTCTTCAAGAGTTTCGGTTTCGATTATAGCTGATGACACTCAAGTCATTTATCTGTATAAATAATTTCACCAATAATTCTTCATAAGTTTTAGTTTCGGTTTCGATTATAATTGATGGCACGCCAGTAATCTATTTTTTTTAATAAATAATTCTATCAAGAATTATTCATAAATTTTTGTTTCAGTTCCGATTATGGCTGAAGGAACTCAAGTTATATATATATATATATATATATATATATATATATATATATATATATATATATATATATATATATATATATATAAGGTTTTAATTCGGTTTCGATTCAGGCTAATGTACCCAAGCCTTTTATTTTTGAAATCGCAACTTTGTAGTATATAAAAGTCGATAAAACATTATAATGATATATAGGAAATCTGCAAGAATTAAAATATCATATTTAAGCGTATTTTATGACCGGGCTTTGCCGGGAGTTCGTTCTTGCTTGCATAAATACTTTTTTCAGTTTTAACCAAAAAGCTACAATAATATTAGAGCGTCTCTATTTACAGTGAACATATACAGAATGCTAACATCAATATATTACATATGAATTCGTCCTCTGTGGAATTTTCACAGGTCCCGCTGGTAATTATTAATATTGCAAACTGATTTTTTTTCTTTTGTAATAAGAAAAAGCAAAGAGAAATTTTCCAGTAAATGTATTACTACCATCTCCCTGTTTTCCTCTCTTTTATAATTCGGTAGTACTTATATCTATCTAGCCACCTATCCCTTCTGGTCTGTCAAATTCTGTTCATATCTACGAAGCTAAATCCATCATGTTCTTCGTTCTATTCATGCCGGCCATGTCTCCATATGAATTTGTATTCTCTTGCATAATAGGAAGATTTTTCCCTCGTCTCACCTCCTTTCCCAATGCTGCTACGTGTCTTTCATATTCTTTGCCTTGGGAGACACTGCCACACAGCCATAGGCCGCAGAAACGAATTTGACAATTGAAATTGTAAAAATCAAGCCTCGGGCCTTAAAGAGAGGAAAGGAAAAAGAAAAAAAAAATGAAAACCAGGAATAAAGAACAAAAAACAAAAAAACAAACAAAAAAACGCTCATAAAATAATGGTACTTCAATTTTTTTGGAACTACTGTGAATTTGTGAAAGCATTTTTCATAAAACTTGTCCGCCTTCTTAATATTGCATTTAATTAGATTTACCGTTTAATTTTTATTTTAGGAATTCGCGGACAAATATTTTTCAAAATAGAATTTTCAAGTAATTTCCCATGCAAACACATGTACAAGCACACAGATAAACACATGTACTTATAAATAAACCATGACTTATATACCATATATTACAACCATGTAATCCCTACCTACCTTGAGAATGCTGCTGTCAAACCTGACATAGTTATATGGAATAAGTCAGAGAGAGTTGCAACCTTGGTTAAAGTGAGTGTCCCTAATAATGGAGGCCTGAACAGAGCTGAAAGAGAGAAACAGATCAAATATCAGCCACATGTATGATATGAACAGAAACTGGAATCTTAGGGAGATATCAATCATACCAGTTATTATAGGTGCCACAGAGCTTATGAAGAAGAACTTGAAGTCCTAACTAATATTCCTGGTCAATCAAGTGCAAAAGAGATCCAGAAAATTGCACTTAAGGGAACAACGAGGATACTAAAAAGAGCTCTCGATTGGTTTCAATAAAAAAGTAGGGCAATGTTGGCAGCTGGTTTGGCTGCCACATACCCACCATTACAATCTTCAAAGAAAGAAAATTAAAAAAAAATAATAATAAAGTAAAATAAAATAAATAAAAAGGTAGAAATAAATAAATTTTTATATAATAATAATAACAGCAATAAGTATGATAATAATAATAATAATAATAATTAATTAATAAATAAACTAATATAAACACACATATAAGCAGACATATTCATATACACCCGGTGAACCAAGTGCAAATGAGATTCAAACAATTGCACTTAAAGGGGCAGTTAGTTGGTCAAATAAAGGGTTCTGTTAAAAATTCAGTACAAATACCCAAGTTCGTCAAAATACACATGAAGAAGATCGAAGGTTACATCGACCGAAACGTTGTGAAAATAACATTCAAGATGAGAATAATAGTCCGAAAATCTAGTTAATACTAACTAGCTGGAGTGTGGAAATTCCACGATGGCATCTTTCATACGTAATATATTGCTGTTGGGCATTCTGTGGACGTTCAGCGTCAATGGAGACCCTACAATATTAATGTACCTATTTACTATGCCTCCCCACAGGACAGAGTTAGACACCAGGGTCGTTTTTTAACGTGGAGAAAAGGTACAAAAATAAAAATTGTCTCAGTCGTGAAGGGTTTCTCCTCCACCGAAAGAGAACAAGAAATTGAAGTGCAGCATCTGAAGAACAGATACTACACCTTTGTTAAAACTGTAAAAAATATTTACCTAAGTAATTCAGTTAATGTAGTGTCAGAATATATCTGATTATTACGGTTTATCTCTAATATCTTTATAGAAGTCTGTGATATATTTCTATTGTATGGACGCCCGGCGCGAACGGAAACCCCACGATATCATTATACTATCTTTAGACAAAACTGTACAATCTTTGGATTCTAGCCAGAAGGCCAATAAGGTATATTTTAGTTTCACGTACAGCCCAAAAGCGCTATCATTTTTATTCATTTACTTTTATTTATTTTTTCATCACGTCTTCGGTGATCGGGATATGCTGTTTGTTAAAAAGGCGGATAGAAAAGAGATATCATGGTACGAACATATAATTAGCGAATCTATATACTAATTTAATGTTCGTAATATGTTATCAACATCGGACCTCCTTTTAATAAATAGAATGTCCCGATCGAATAATTTATAATTTGGGAACAGTAATGCACGTACGTACTACGTACGTACGTTAAAGTACATTAATATATAGATTACAGGGTTGAACAATACATTTTTCGCCCCAAAGAAAAACAACATTACAGCTTTATTTTAAAACTTTTATTGAAAAAAATCAATTCAGGTAACTTGATTATGTAACAAAGCTGACATCTATTTAATATAGCCGTCTTCAGCATGTCTTTTCTACAAACGCCGGTGGGAGCTCGGCGGATGGCGGCGATCAGGTTAGTTTTGATCATGTGGGAGGTCATGTCGGTGAACTTCTCGACGTATGATCAAACGAAGTACTCCAGTGGTGAAGAAAGGGCCAGTGAGTGAAGGGTACAAAGTCTTAACACACCTTCTGCAGCAAAAGCCTGGGTCTCTTTGGACTTGTGGGGCCGGCGCTGAGTTCTGCCATCTGATAGCAGCAGAGGATCACCACACTCTTCAGCACATCCAGATACACTGCTGTTGACTTTCAAGCCGACTTCGAAGATGTGAGGTGGCATGATCTGGCCTTCACTTGAAACCATACCAAAGACTATAACCGTGGCCGGAAACTTCGTTGTGCTGTGCCCTCAAGCGTTGAACTGCCCGGGTTTACAATTTGAGGATGCTGGAAATGGTCCTGTTGCCATAATTTGGATCGGTAGAGAGCATAAGTTGTACAGCGGCGCATCACTGATCTCGCTCGTCTTACACTGTGCCATTATAAACATGATAAAAGGCTCCTATCGCGCTGGGGATTTGTACACAACTTACCTATTAGTAGCTGGTCTGCAACAGCAACAACAAAAAAAAAGAAAATCGGTTTTCATCAACCGGAAATGGAATCATGTTGTCGTTTCTATGGCGACAATTTTATCCTTCAACCCAGTATCAATCCTCACCAGAATAATTAAACACAGCTTATTTATTTATGAGAAGATTATTTACAACATAAGATGAAGTACTACAGAACCGAAGGTTAGAAATCTCATTTCAGGTTTTAAGAACGGCGCTTCGAATCTAAATCATATATTTTTCTTAGTAAATTATGATAAACAAAGAAAATACAGTAGAGTTCACTAACGTCAAATCCCTTATCAGATCTTTGGAAATGTTTACATTTCTTTTCGCACCTATTTGCTAAACGTCTATATGACAATTCTCGGAGTACACAATCGAGTTTAAAAATGCTTTGGACAAGTTTTTTTTTCTTTTTTTTTTTTTTTTTTTTTTTTTGCTTGCGCCACCATGACCTTGACTGCTGTCTGGTCATCTTCTATAATATAAATCCAACCTTTCTGTTTAAATGTATGTATGTATGTATGTATGCTTAAAACTTTGGACAGAGGTGACGGAGTTTCACGAGATCGGTTATGAAGTCGACCCTTCGGACGATAACTATCGAAATTTTGGGCTAAAACATTAATTTCTTCACCCTCAATCGAGCAATTTTCGCCGATATTTTCGAATGTCATCCCTCTTCTTGATTGACTAGCCTTTATTTAACCCTTTGTCAGTTCCGGTTTGGCGAAAAACGTCACGTTTTTTTCCAGGTTCTTTTCATCCTTCCTAGTACGAGTTGGAGCTGCCTATCTACTACCACTTTTTATGCTCAACACACACATCTAAACACCTGGGCAACGCCGGGCACCCAACCTAGCTTTTATATATCCTCTGAAATAATTAATGTTGTCTCGTATTTTTTCAGATTGAAATTCTTAAAACCTAATGATTATTTACATTCGAAATTAATTAAATCAATTTTCAATTTATAGAGAATTTGAACACATATGGCTGCTAAACTTTCTCTGAAATATATATTTTCATTGAAATTAGGTTAAAAATGCACTGTTAATAATGGCATAAGTAAATGAATAAAAAAAATGACACAAGTGAGAAAATAGATGAAGATCTCACAATGAGTTTTATTAAAATCTGGTCTACAATTCAAGAGAAACATTTACAATTTTGTCAAAGTAAAAAGAAATTAAATCTATATTTAAAAGTACCCCGATTAAGAAAATTAGATTTCACATTTTTAGGCAATTCCATATCCACATACTGAGAAACCAGAATCATGATTATAGAATTTTGAGTTAGAGGTTGCACATATATATTTAATGTAAAATTATTCCCATTTCCGGACCATTTTAACTTTTTATGCGATTAACTTAATTTTTTTACCACTAACTTTAAATCCAACTAGCAAAATCATGAAACCACATTATTTTTTGCATTACCGCCTCGACTAAACTTAGTAGTAGAAAGATTGCGTGTTTTTGGAATAGAGACATTTTTATTGATTTTGGGTGGTTTTATTTAGATATAGAGTTGTTTTATTAGTTTTATAGTTTAGTTAGATAAAAAAAAATTATTGGTTTGATAGAAATATGAAATATTTTGATTGGTTTATATCTATTGATATAAAACAATTTGATTCGTTTCATATAGATATAAAAAATATTTATGGATTTTATACAGATATAAAAAATGGATTGGTTTTATATAGATATAAAAAAATTGATTCGTTTAATATAGATATAAAAAATTTAATTGGTTTGATATAGATATAAAAAATTTTGATTGGTTTGATAAAAATATCCAAAAATTTGATTGATTTGATATAGATATACAAATTTGATTGGTTTGATATAAATATAAAAGGTTTTTATTGATTTGATAAAAATATTTAAAAAATTAATTGGTTTGATATAGATATAAAACATTTTGATTGGTTTGATATAGATATAAAAAATTTGATTGGTTTTATATAGATATAAACAATTTTGATAGATTTTATGTAGATATAAAAAATTTTGATTGGTTTTATATAGATATAAAAAAAATTGATTGGTTTTATATAGATATATAAAATTTTGATTGGTTTTATATAGATATAAAAAAATTTTGATTGGTTTTATATAGATATAAAAAATTTTTTAATTGGTTTGATATAGATATAAACAATTTTGATTAGTTTTATATAGATATATAAAATTTTGATTGGTTTTGTATAGATACAAACAATTTTGATAGGTTTTATATAGATATAAAAAATTTTGATTGGTTTCATATAGATATATAAAATTTTGATTGGTTTTATATAGATATAAACAATTTTGATTGGTTTGATGTAGATATAACAAGTTTTTATTGGTTTGATATATATATATATATATATATATATATATATAATTTGGATTAGTTTAATAGAGATATAAAAAAATTTGATTGGTTATATATAGATATATAAAATTTTGATTCGTTTTATATGGATATTAAAAACTTAATTGGTTTGATATAGATATAAAAAATTTTGATTGGTTTTATATAAATATGAAAAATTTTGATTGGTTTGATATAGATATAAAATATTTTGATTGGTTTTATATAGAAATGGAAAAAATTGATTGGTTTTATATAGATATAAATAATTTGATTGGTTTAATATAGATGCAAACAATTTTGATTTGTTTTATATAGACATAAAAAAATTATTTGTTTTATATCGATATAAAAAAATTTAATTGGTTTTATATAGATATAAAAAATTTTGGTTGGTTTTATATAGATATAAACATTTTTGATTGGGTTGATATAGATATAAAAAAATTCCGATTGTTGTTATATAAATATAAAATTTTGATTTGTTTTATATAGATATAAAAAATTAATAGGTTTGATAAATATATAAAAAAAATTTTTGATTGAGTGGGGAAAATTATTGACAGTAGAAGGGTGTTTCTTGTGAAAGATTGGCGAGGGTGGACGAGAGATTGGAGCTCAGACGAGCACTTATCATGAAAATAACGATCAAACAAAGAGAGGCCCGCAACGTCTCTTCTGTGAGAGAGACGCTGCAGGGAAGAGAAAAGAGCATCCCCCACTAAGCCATGAAGTCTATTTTGTACTCTGTCAAGGCAGGATAGGCTGTTTTTAGCAGCTCCTGCCCAGATGTGGTAGCAGTATTCCATAATATGACGTACTTGGCTTTTATACAGATAGAGAATTGCATCAGTAGTGAGATATCTTCTAGGGCGGTAGAAGGATCCCACCATTTTCCCAGCGTCCTTGGCAACAGACCTGATGTACGTGTTCCATTTCAGATCAGGAGTAAAGGTCAAGCCCAGAAGCTTGTACAAAACATGGAGCCTCCCCGAAGACGAGAGCCATCCATTTCAATTGATCATGGCGTTGATGATGTATATGATGTAATCAATCATGGCGTTGATGATGTAAAGATAGAAGCTTGGTTTTGGATGCATTAAAAGTGACCAGCCACCTCTTCTCCCTACTGTACCACGCGCTCAAGATCAGAGGAGAGAGAATTAGAGAGAACGTTGTCATGTACGGCCTTTCATGTGTTGCCATAGATGGTCATGTCATCAGCATAGACGTCAACGAATGATTTAAGCATGTTTTTTGGGAGATCATTGATGTAGATCAGGAAGAGAGTTGGCCCAGGATGGACCCCTGAGGAACTCCAGCATTAATGCTGTGGGCCTCTAATTTCTGCCCATCAACCACTACTCTTATGAACCTATTAGAGAGAAATGATTTAATGATTGAGAAAACATTTCCAGTGATACCGGCGCTGGAAATCTTGTGAAGTAGGCCCTTATGCAATACCTTATCGAAGGCCTTTGATATGTCAAGAGCAATTGCCCTGGAAAGGAAGCCTTTGTCAAGAGATTCACTAATCCTATGAGATATAACCGTTAGCACATCTGCTGTAGATCTTTATATAATACGAATTACCAATCCTCATCTAAAAAAATCAGAAACGTAATAAATCATTTGGATTGATTTGATTTAGATATAGAGCTTTGTGATTACACTAATCGCAAAGCAATATATGTATAGAGATATAAAGCATTTTGATTGGTTTAATTTAGATATATAGAGATTTTTGATTAATTGTAATTATTTATATTGATGAAAGAAATGGCTAAATCTTTTCGAAACACTGTTGCAAACACGGACAAGTGTTAATTCGAGAGGATGGCTGGCAATGAATGGTAATTACTTTTCTCTGTGGCACTTCCTGATTTATTTCTCTCACACTCTAGCTTATCGACTCTTTCTCACTCATCTTCTCCATATATTTTACATCCTCATCGTTCTTCGTAGAAATGCAACTCTGCTTGGATCAGTCAAGTTAAGCCGAAACGTTGATACGATTTGATTGCTTGTGATTGAACTCTATCAGAAAAGGTGAAAAACACTGTCACCCTTTGACATTGGAGATTTTTCTGCGCTGTGCATGCAACCTTTTTCTTCCCATTACCTAGCACCCCACCTCTGACATGGAAATCTACGCAACTCCCATTTGTGAGGTGCCATTTTTGATTTGGCCAATAAATAAATAAGCATGAGCTTTTTGATTGGCTGCAATCAAGAAAGGTCAGAGACAATCGACCGGTATTGTGTCAAGAGCTTGATGGAGATACTGACAGCCTCTTTACATTGTTGCCACTCTTTGATTAACGGTAGCACCGACGAGAACAAAAATTACAAATTCAGAACTGATGCAGAGAAAGGGGAACTGGATTTGGTTAGATTATTTCTATCTAATACCGTTTGCTTTTTATCGGTTTCCATTGCTGCTTAGCAAATCAATAGTAGAATGCATAATGATGATAGCATCTGAACTCCAATCTCTGGTCCCCCCACTCGCCAATCTTTCACGAAAAACACCCGTCTAGCTGAATCCACTGTGAAAAATTTCCCCCACTCTTTATCTGTGCCTAAATCAAAACGCGGACTCCATGAACAAAGCTTCTTTCTTAGAACTGCATGCCTTTGGAACTCTGTTCCGTCTGCCGGTTTCCACCGGACTACAACTTGGATGTGTTCAAGTCCAATGTTAACAAATTCCTAATGAACCGCCCCCTTAAGTAAACACTTCATCAAATCTCAACACTAACGTAATGTACTTGCAATAACCCTTATCCCTGAGTGGCTTCCGGGCCTTGATAAGTGGTGATCACTGTGTAAAAAAAAATGACATTGTTCGATTACGCTTGCTTTCATAAGGCCTATTTCTTCTATTCTGTGGGATGTTTTCTTGTTCTTTATCCGTATGCCGGCTGAAATGAATATACGTGTGTGTGTGTGTGTGTGTGTGTGTGTGTGTGTGTGTGTGTGTGTGTGGTCGGTCATCATCATCATCATCATCATCATCATCATCATCATCATCGTCATCATCATCGTCGTCATCATCATCATCGTCATCATCATCGGTTTCATATCCGTTTTACTTGGTGACATACATTGGACAACTTTAAGTAATTGACTTCCAAAGTAATCTATCTCTTCTGAATTTTTGAGATGAGAATTGCTTATACGTATCTTTTGGATTCTTCGGACTACTGTTCTCGTCTTGAGTGCCATTTTCACAAGGTTGCGGTCGATATAACCTTCGTCCTTCTTCCGGTGCATCTTGTTGAACTCGGGAATGTTTCTGTCAAACTCGGGAATTTCGAACGAAACTCTTTATTTACTTCACAGGGATAGCATGCTCTTGTTTCGTCAGCCATGACAGCATAGAGGTCCTATCCAGTTATGGTTCTTTTCTTTGTTACATAAAGCAAAAATAATGTTAAAAACGAATATCCAATTGAAGAGATTTAAAATGTAAATAAGTATTTTATAAGTATTTTTTTATATTCAAACTAATTAAGTAAAAAGGATTCAGTTCGATTTTTTGAAGCCATTTGCCGTTTTACAGCTGATTTGAATGCATTTTTATTTTGGTTGAATATTTAGCTAAGACTTAATTTATGCAGATATTATTTTTTCATAAATAAACTTCAAACACGTTCATCTGTTGATTTATTTTGTACTTACTACCAGAAAAAATATCTCATTCTTGAGGCAATCCTCTAAATATATAAAGATCTAAATACGTCCAAAGATGAAGTACTGTTGCCACATTTTAGGGGGCTGCTCAGAGCATCCTTTTCTGCCTTTACGGAGTACAAAATTGACTTTGAAATTCAGTGAGCAAAGCCTTTTCTCCTCTTTTTCACAAAAATAGACATTAAAAGTCGTTCTCTACTCTATCGTTATTTTTTATAGCAAGTGCTCGACTGAACATCAACTAGTAGCGCCCCTTGTAAAAAATTAAAACACTAAAATTGGAAAAGTTTCCCTTTTTTTCTCCCTTTACCTAAAACTACAATAAAATTCTATGAGCAAAATAAGAGTCGATTTATTAAATAATAATAAATCACCCCTTCCAGAGGTTGTCCGTTCTCCCCCGTTTCTGAAACACAATACTTTGCGACTGCTTCTCAGCTAAATACTTTGGGACTGCTTCCTAGCAAATTGTTGTTTTCAAGTCCAATATAAACAGATTCTTGTTAAGTGCCCCTGTTAAATAATCAAATTCGACCCAATCATAATCATCATTACTAATCATCACCATCATTACTAATAATCATCATCATCATTACCAATCATCATCATCATCGTTACTAATCATCATCATCATCATTACCAATCATCATCATCATTACCAATCATCATCATCATTACCAATCAGCATCATCGTTACTAATCATCACCATCAATACTAATCATCATCATCATCATTACTAATCATCATCATCATTACCAATCATCATCATCATTACTAATCATCATCATCATTACCAATCATCATCATCGTTACTAATCATCATCATTATTACTAATCATTACGGTAGTGTTTCACCAGCCACTAATCATTACGGTAGTGTTTCACCAGCCACTCATTAACAATGAATGAATTTTGATAAAGTGATAAAATTTTAGTGAATAAAAATACTTACCTCGCACTGATGACTGTAACAAATTTACTCTTGCTGTAGGATTTAAATTTACAGAAAAAATATAACAGAGCTCGTACGCACATATGGCAGCTGTTTTCAAATGACCAAAATGTGTGCGAAGTGCTGTCATGGCAAGGAAAATGAAAACAGACTACATAAAGAGGAATGTGTGCACAGACCGAGGATAACGATCACGTTAGAGATACGTAGGTGACGTCAACAGCCATAACGGAAGTCATGTGTAGCGGGAGAAGCAGTAAAGTTCTTTTATTAAAACCTGAAACAGCGAGTTGAAGTTCCTTACCTTTTCCTTTCCTATGTTCCTTGCGACGGAATCTACGTGTTGTGTCTCTACATTATCAACGCGTTGAATTACTTGGAATTTTATTTTCAAATTATAACTTTGAATGTGTTCATTTGTTGTTTTATTTTTTATTTCGTCGACTGCCTTCATTTGTATCGTTTTGTATCGTCCTGTATCGTTTTGTATCGTTCTGTACCATTTTGTATCGTTCTGTATCGTTTTGTATCGTTCTATATCAATTTGTATCGTTTTTATCGTTCTGTATCGTTCTGTATCGTTTTGTATCGTTCTGTACCGTTTTGTATCGTTTTGTATCGTTTTGTATCGTTTTGTATCGTTTGTATCGTTCTGTATCGTTCTGTATCATTTTGTATCATTTTGTATCGTTCTGTATCGTTCTGTATCATTTTTATCATTTTGTATCGTTCTGTATCGTTTTGTATCGTTTTGCACCGTTTTGTATCGTTCTGTATCGTTTTGTATCGTTCTGTACCGTTTTGTATCGTTCTGTATCATTCTGTATCATTTTGTATCATTTTGTATCGTTTTGTATCGTTTTGTATCCTTCTGTATCGTTTTGTATCGTTCTGTATCATTTTGTATCGTTTTGTATCGTTTTGTATCGTTCTGTATCGTTTTGTATCGTTCTGTATCGTTTTGTACCGTTTTGTATCGTTCTGTATCGTTCTGTATCGTTTTGTATCATTCTGTATCCTTGTATCGTTTTGTATCGTTCTGTGTCGTTCTGTATCGTTTTGTATCGTTCTGTGTCGTTCTGTATCGTTTTGTATCGTTCTGTATCTTTCTGTATCGTTCTGTATCGTTCTGTATCGTTTTGTATCGTTCTGTATCGTTTTGTATCGTTCTGTATCGTTTTGTATTGTTCTGTATCGTTTTGTATCGTTCTGTATCGGTTTGTATCGTTTTGTATCGTTCTGTATCGTTTTGTATCGTTCTGTATCGTTCTGTATCGTTTTGTATCGTTCTGTATCGTTCTGTATCGTTCTGTATCGTTTTGTATCGTTCTGTATCGTTCTGTATCGTTTTGTATTGTTCTGTATCGGTTTGTATCGTTTTGTATCGTTCCGTATCGTTTTGTATCGTTTTGTATTGTTTTGTATCGTCCTGTATCGTTCTGTATCGTTTTGTATCGTTTTGTATTGTTCTGTATCGTTTTGTATCGTTCTGTATCGTTTTGTATCGTTTTGTATCGTTCTGTATCGTTTTGTATCGTTCTGTAACGTTTTGTATCGTTTTGTATTGTTCTGTATCGTTTTGTATCGTTCTGTATCGTTTTGTATCGTTCTGTATCGTTCTGTATCGTTCTGTATCGTTCTGTATCGTTTTGTATCGTTCTGTATCGTTTTGTATAGTTCTGTATCGTTCTATAGCCAACGTAAAGATGCTTGATTTGGACCCTTTAGCAGCCCGTTTTTCCGAATGGAAATCGATTATAATGTTTTCATCATGTCTTTTTTTATATATAGTTGTTCTTCAGAGGCGTTCAAATATTAATGCGAGGGGCGTGCAATAATAATGCCCCTGACCCACTTCCCATAGCAATAGAGCAACGAAACGGGGCACAGTTATTAGTCTTTCTCTACATAGGAACCACCCAGAGTTATGCATTTCTCCCATCGTTTGATGCAGCTGTGGAAGTCGTTTTTGTAGAAAACCCCAGGTTTGTCCTCCAACCATGACGGACTTCAGAAATCAAGGCTGCATCATCTGGCAAACGCTTTCCTTTTGAAAAACAACTTCATGGCTGGGAAGAGGTGAAAGTCAGAGGGTGCAAGGTCATGAGAGCAGGGAGGATAGGGGAGGATTTCATAACCACACACCCGTGCTTTCGATCTGGCGACATGCGAGTTCTGGATCGGAGCGTTGTCTTGCAGGAGGAGGGTACCTTTGCTGATCTTGCCCCGCCTCTTGATTTTGATAGCTTCCCTTAATTTCCTCAAAAGTGAAGCATATTAGGCTCCTGTAATTGTGGTACCCTTTGCCATAAAAAAAACAGAAACAGTGTCCAAAACACAATGAATGACGTGATCACGAAAGCAAGAAGAACGGAATTCAAATGGATCAAAAAATTCTCTTAAAAAATCCCCTCTTTTCACCGAAAAAGATTTCTGACGTAGCGTTGAAATGTCACACACACACACACACATATGATGAGCTGTGAAACAGCGAAACAGTACTGTATGTGGATGACTATAATGCTCCCTACCAGATTGAGCATTTGAGAAGTGATATACAAATTTCCATTAGCTTATGAAGCGATGCTCTTTGTGTAAACAAATTGAGCTTTGGACAATGTCAAAAACATTCAGTGCCGCGTAGCAGCAGTCGTATAGCACAACGGTTAGAAGCTCCGACTGTCGTTTGGGCAATCGGATTTCGATCCTGGCTTGAGGTAGTTGAGTAATGACTAGCCGCACTGATGAACTGTGAAACAACGAAACAGTACTGTGTGTGGATAACTATATATATATATATATATATATATATATATATATATATATATATATATATATGGGTAGGTTTCCTTTGTCTTATCTATTTACCTTTCTGGTACCAAAGACACTTAAGTTTTTATGCAATTTTATTCTCGTAGAATTTATATGCTATGTAATATGTCGCAGCATAGATGTTGTAACCTTATTTAATTTTATGTAATATTATTATTTTTTTAATTTAAATTTTTTTTATATATTTTTATTTTTTTTATACATCTATATAATTATAAAACTCAAGTGATCCCGCAACGATGTATGTAACCCACTTTCCGGATTACGACATCCAGTTGCGCATGCGCACATGACCTGCGCACTGAAATATTAACGTTATTATTTCGAAATTATTATTTAACATGGGAAGAGTGGGGTTTAAAATAACTTAAACGTAATACAAAAAAATGAACGATGAAAAAAAAAGCAGACAGTATTAACAATTATTAATTTGGATAACTTAAACGCGAAAAAACAAAACAAAAGAACAATTCGGATGCTGAAATATTAAGGTTATTATTTCAAAATTATTATTTAACATGGGAAGAATGGGGTTTAAAATAACTTAAACGTAATACAAAAATGAACGATGTAAAAAAAACCCAGATATATCAAAATTTGAATTTAACTATAATAAGTATTATGGTATTTGTTCAGTGCAGATTTACCTATAAGTATGACCAACCACTAGTTCAGTAACTGTAAAAAACTAAGTATGACCAATCACTAGTTCAGTAACTGTAAAAAAAATTTTTTCGAAATAATCAATTATAATAAACAGAACGACTTATAGAAATCTATCTATATTCTCTTTTCGTTTTAATATACTTTCATAGAAATGTTTCTGTTATGTCAAAAACAAAACTATTTTCTTTATGTCACAAGTGTCACGCTCATACACGAATTCCATAGCTAATATAACATACTGACCCAACGGGTCACGGGTAGTCTAGTATTAGTATAAATGGTAAACGTATTATTCTACATTTTCTTATTAGAGAAGTGGTATTATCCACTGATGAGCCATGTAATTAACAGCTGTCGTGTTTTTAAATCTCCGAAACAGCTACATGGTAGGCAGAGAATCCTCGTTTTCTATTTAAAAAAATTTAATTAAGGCTTTTTTTTTCATCCTTATATAGTTTAATTCTCTTTTATAATTGAAGATTTTTTAGAAAGCGGCTTATGCAAGTGCTAAGTCTATTCCTATTTAACAATTTTAGTTAAGATTGCCTTTTTTTTATTCCTTATATAATTGAATTTTCAGAAGTCGGATTGTGTACATGCTAAATTTAGTTTTTTTCCGGAAAGTTAAACTGCATTCTTTATTCTTATTTTTACATTATATATATATATATATATATATATATATATATATATATATTTATATATATATATATATATATATATATATATATATAATTACTTCATTTACTCACATAAAATTAATATACGAAAGTATAAATTTATGCGTAAACTTTAAGTATTTACTTCAAAAGTGCTCAATACGTAGGTAGAACTAGTTAGTAAGTTATAAAATGTATATGGCGATTAAGCTACACTGAATATTCCGCGTTTCATCCACTGAAGGACTCTTCAGGCTTATGCGCATAATCCTAAAGAGTCCTAGTGTGGATGAAACGCAGAATATTCAGTAGCTTAATTGCCATATATATTTTATAACTTATATATATGTAGTCATCAACAATGTGTATTTTTTAACATTATTTTATTATTCCGTGTCTTGGTTTTCCATTGAGAATTCTGTTTGGATCATTGTAATAATGTTTTTAAATCATTGAAATCGTTTTTACGCGTTTCAGACGTTCTGTGAAGCGTTCTCGTCAGAAATTATTTTCAAATGTGTTGGAGATGTAAAAATGGCATTTTCGTAGTTCATGTGAAGTGTTTCCAAGGGGTTGAGGCGTGTAAGTGTCTATTATTCATTGGCATGTTCAATTTTTATTGCTCTTTTATTGGGCTTGTCGAGGCCGCTGACCTCGGCTGTAGTCACTTTCTCTTTCTGCTTGTGTTTTTTTTCCTTTTCCTTTAGGGTAGTGTGTGTGTGTGTGTGTGTGCCTGTGCGTGTGTGCGTGTTTTCTTTTATTAGTTTGAGAATGTGTGTACTGTTTTATAGTGTTATGAGGTTAATCGCTTCCCTAGGAAGGTGACTGTGATCCAAGGTCGTTAATAATGTGTATGTTTGAGGAGGGGGGCAGCTCTTCTGAAATAAGGGTAGGAGTGCTTTCATTCTATTTTGATATTTATTTTTTATATTCTTGGATTTTAGTATTGTGATTTTTCGTTTCAGTCTCTTCGGGTATTCCTTATATTATGTTTGTTTAGATAGAGGGGTGTATTTAAAAATATGTATAGCGGATTTTTTAATGTTTCTATTTATTTGTCTCCCCATGTGGGTATGGCCAGACCCAGGATCGGTTCCTAGTGTGGGGAAGATTTTGTTCCCCAGAGGGGGGGGCAATTGGAGGGGGTATAGGTATGGGAGGGGGATGATAGAAGGGATGATAGTTGTCTCAGTCATGAGGGGGTTCTCCTCGACTGACTGAGGAGGGAGCGAGGTGTTGGAACAAATATTATACTATGGTTCTAGGTGTTTCCTAGTGTTGTTGGTTTCGAGGTTAAGTAGGGTTAGTATTGTTCAGTGTGTTGTATTAGAGATAGGGGTGGTATGTTTGTGTGTGGACGTCTGAAACGCGTAAAAACGATTTCAATGATTTAAAAAAAAACATTATTACAATGATCCAAACAGAATTCTCAATGAAAAACCAAGACACGGAATAATAAAATCATGTTAAAAAATACACATTGTTGGTGACTACCCCCTTATTTAAATATATATATATATATATATATATATATATATATATATATATATATATATATATATATATATATATAATAATTTATAAAATATATATGGCGATTAAGCTACACTGAATATTCTGCGTTTCATCCAACTATAGGATTCTTCAGGCAAGCCTGAAGAATCCTATAGTTGGATGAAACGCAGAATATTCAGTGTAGCTTAATCGCCATATATATTTTATAAATTACTAACTAGCTCTACCTACGTATTGAGCACTTTTGAAGTAAATACTTAAAGTTTACGCATAAATCTATACTTTCGTATATTAAATTTATGCGAATAAATGAAGTAGTTATATATATATATATATATATATATATATATATATATATATATATATATATATATATACTAGCAGGCCACCAGCATTACCGTGCTTGATTTGAGCCCAAAACAAATAATGTTAAGGGGTCATAATAGAAGTCAAAATTTAAAAAAAAATTGACCTCTGCAGTCTCTACCAAATTACTCACACCATTTCTGGTCCAAACATTTGAAATTTGACATAAAGGGTATTCAGCAATAGGGCAAGCTTTTTAATCGGTTTGGGTCGAAAATTTGAGCTACCAATATATAAATGTATGTATATATGTTTACATGTCTGCCTAAAACTTTCGACAGAGGCGACGAATTTTTACAAGATCAGTATCCTTTTGAAGCTCGACCCTTCAGACTACAAATACCGAAAAATTGGCTAAAAACATTAAGTTATTCACCCTCAACCGGGCATATTTCTACAGGGAGGGGTCGCTTTTTTCACCGATATTTTCGAAAGTCATCCCCTCTTTTCGATTGTCTAGCCTTAATTTAAACCTACGTAACTTCCAGTTTGGCGGTGGTCGTAACAGCAAATACGCCACGTTTTGTTTCCTCCTTCGCGGTATTGGTTTGACCTGCCTTTCTTCTACCACTTTTTTTTTGCTCAACACACACCACCAAACACCCGGGCAACGCCGGGCACCCACGCTAGTATGTATATATATGTGCATGTGTGTATTTATATGTATATGTGTGTATATATGGATTTATATGTAAATATATATATATATGTGTGTGTGTGTGTTTATATCTACACATGCATATATATATATATATATATATATATATATATATATATATATATATGTATCTACATATATTGTACGTTGGAAATTTTAAATAACATTAATAACTAAAACATAACATTCAATTAATGCTAATAAGTTAAAAGGAACACACATACACACGTCTATGTGTGTGTGTGTGTGTGTTTGATTATTTCATTTAATCACATAAATTAATATACGAAGATATAGTTTTATGTGTAAAAATATATGCCAATTATGCTACACAAAATATTCCTCGTTTCATTCTCGTAAGAATTCGTCAGGCTTATGCTCTACCTATGCATTAAGCACTGTTGAAGTAAATACTGAAAAATTTACGCATAAAATTATGTATTCGTATATTAATTTATGTGATTAAATGAAGTAATCACACACACACACACCTATATATATATATATATAAATATATATATATATAGGTGTGTGCATGTGTGTTCCTTTTACTTGTTAGCATTAAGTGAATATTATGTTTTAGTTATTTATGTTATGTAAAATTTCAAACATAAAATATATGTATATATATGTATGCATATATATATGTGTGTGTGTGTGTGTGTGTAGATACAAACACACGCACACGCACACAGATATATATATATATATATATATATATATACAATAAATATATAGCAATAGATGTCATAAAACATTTTTTATTTCCTTACGTTAGAAAATGATTTGAATTGCCAATCTGACAAAGGATTTCGAATACAATGTTTATTTATGGCCAGAACCAAACATACAACGCGGAAATTTTACCTTTTTTTTTTTTATCTATGTAGGAATATCTGTGAACTTTGTGAATCACAAAGGAACATTGGTACGTCTAAAATGAAGAACATCTGCTTCTTAAGTTTCTAAATTTTTTGGATGACAAGCGATTATTCGTATTATTTGGATTCTTACTTACTACTGTTCTCATCTTGACAGCTATTTTCACAACGTTTCTGTCGATGTAACCCCCGGCATTCTTCAGGTGTGTCGTGTCAAACTCGTAAATCATTCTGTTGAACTCTGGAATCTACACGGAGTGCAAAATAAAACCCTTTATTTATTCACAAGGATAGCATGCTCGTGTTCCCTCATCTATGACTTGGCAGAAGTCCTAAGTGATTCGCAATTTTTTTTTTTTTTAATTCAATTTTCACCCCAAACAAGGCACAGTGCCACTTTGAAGCAGGGGGCTACTATTAGGGAATTAATTAGCGGGGTCAGTATGAAGGGAGAAGAGTAGAAAGATGTTTGTTAACATTACACTTGAACTTCTGCATATCGTTGCAGTTGGGAAAGCAGAATCCCGGAAGGGAGTTCCAAAGACCCGCAGTTCTGGGGAAGAAACTATTGGAGTAAAAGGCTTTCTTGCACCTAGGGATCTCTACTGTAAAGGGATGAGACTTAGTAGCTTGTCGGGTTTGTCGGGGGTAGTTACGTCGGGGAGGTACAAGTGTTTGCAGTTCGTCAGAGCATTCACCATTAAAGTATTTGTAGAACAGGCAGAGGGATACAACATCTCGTCGATGGGACAGAGGTTGAAGCCTAGATGACAGTTCAGGACCTATCAGGTTGGCGACTCTTTTTTGAACTCTGTCCAGGAGCGAGAGACAAGCAGCAGATGCTCCAGCCCAGATGTGACAACAGTACTCCATACATGGGCGAATGGTTGCCTTATAGAGGTATAGGATACTATTGTATTTTGAGTGTTACCCGCAATGAGATTTGAACCTTCAACCTCCAGAACTGTGTCCGCATGATCCTCTGGATAGTGGATAAAGTACTTATTGAAAAAGTACTTATACAATTTAATTGAACGTTGCTAGTTATCCATACTAAAATTTAGTAAAAAAATTATCGAGTAGAATTTTAATTAAAAATTAAAATTAGCTTTATTATATTTTGCCGATCCGTTATTGATAAGAGCAAACATACCCGTAAATCAGGGAAAGATAACTCAGTCTGTAATTTAACCAAGTAATAATAATGATTGGCACAAAAAATGATAATGACTGACAAAATACGATAAAACTGATTATTATTTTTAATTAAAATTCAATTTGATCAGTTTCCCTAATTTTTGGTGAGAATATTATTTTGTCTTGTATGTAAGTTTTAGGTTGCTGCACAAGTTTTTGCAGATTTAAAATTTATTCTCGATTATTAAAAACTGTTTTTTTTTTTATAATCTTTATTTATAAGAAATGCGGCAGATTCACGTCGACGCACCGGTTCCCATCAAATCACCGAAGTTTAGCAAGAATGAGCCTGATCAGCATCAGATTGATGAACATTTGGGACTTCCAGGTGCTGTATGTGCTCTCCGCTTATCTCGGCATTGTTTCCAGTCCTCCTAGACTTCTCCTCGCCGCTGGACTCAAACAGTGCCGGTTCGGATTGCGCAACCCTTGCCTCACAATTACACATGCAGCTGCTCTTACAGGGGGTATCCTTTGTTTTATGAGACTGAACGGAGGCATCGATTCATAACAATTATGTCCTTTGCTCTCTATTGTATTTGTTAACGAGCTTGTAAATGTCTTGCTTGTAAATTCTTTAAGTTCTTGAGTTAAATATGAATCTGACTCATGCCCAATCTCCTCCTGTGGTGTTTAACTAAAGCCATCTAAATGGTTTTGTAATCCTCGAAATAAGTGATAATCCAAAGGAGTTTGGTCAGGAGAATATGCAAGTTTTACCAACCAAATTCTCCTAGCAAATTTTTTACCAGTATTGCTGGATGAAGACGAGCATTATCATGATGGAAGATGAATCCCTTTCTGTTGACTAAACAAAGGTCATTTTCGGGTCAACATGGCTGAGGATATTACAGGAAAATATGAATCATTCTTTAATAAACTGAAGGAAAAGTTATAAATAAATCATGGTGATATGTTTCAGTAATATGCACAAAATAAATTACAATCGTTTAAAATGACTTTTCTACAAACTCGTAAAACACTTTTGCAATGTCTGATATATCAATGAGTTTTTACATGATATGTGATTTTCACCTGTGCCCTTAATCTATAAGCGCCTAATGTCCAGTTTATGTTGAAAAAAGGACGACAATGTAAAAATAGTATTCAATATTCAAGTCCGATCATCAATCATTTTCTATGTTATATCAAGAGCGACTATTATAACAATGAACGCCTGACTTTTATATTTAGACTGATATTATAAAATATCTTCATATTACCAATTCTCCAGGCTGGAATAAGTAATATTCACTTTCTGATTGAAAACAAAAAAATGACAATGCAAAAACAGAGTTCAATATTCTTGGAAGATCATTGTTCGATTTGTATATTAAATCATGAGCGACTATTACAACAATGAACTCATGAATTTTATATTTAGACTAATACTAGCAGAGAGACCCGGCGTTGACCGGGGATGAATGTTGATCAACGAATGTTTCACCCTCCCATATTTTTATTTTCGTAAGAATTAGTGAAATCCCTAATTTTCAATCAAATCGATTGATTACCTGCTCTAGTTGAGGACCCATTGCGGTGGACTGGAAGACTGATTAACGTCTACATCTGGCTGCTCTTCCTTGCCCATAATTCAGAGCATTTGGGAAATGTACCCCAAAATAGCGCTTGTCTAGAGAAGAGTGATAAGCTCACATGGACGCAACGAAGAAAATTGTCAATAAACCTGACACAATCTGGTTTTGATCGTGATGGCTACCTTTAGTTCAGAAAGACTGAAGATTATTTTTATTTTTATAGATACTGTCAGAGAGACCCGATATTGCCCGGGATTGAATGATGATCGACGAATGTTTCACACTCATTTTTCAATCAAATTGATTGATTGCCTGCTCTAGTTGAGGACCCATCACAGTGTACTGGAAGGAAGCTCATATGTCTCCCGGCAGTGACTTAGTCCACAATGCATTGTAGTCTACATTGGAGTGTAGAGAACCTACTGTTGATTTTATAAAATTATTTTTTATATAATGGCTGGAATTAAAGTTAAAAATGCTGAAATCAAATATCATGCTTCAATTGTGCTCTAAACATAAACATTAATTTCAAATGCGTCTCTGTCAAATAAAAAAAAAAGATTTTGGGGGGGTTTCTATGGTAACAAAATTTCTACTTATAATGATAATAATGGTTTGAATTTAAGTTTAAAATAAAAAGTTATGTATCCTGGAGCAATTGTGCTTTAAACGGAAACATTCATTTCAAATGGGCCCTTGTCATATCAAAGAACTTACTGTTGATTTATGTTATGCCTTTCGGTTTCTCTGTTAATAAAACTTCTCACGTGCACTTTTGATACTAGGCTGTATAAGCTGTGAACTTGGATCAAAATCGCCTGTTCCTTCTTTTATCGAATTATTTGACTTGATTATTGATACTTAATAAAGACATTTTTATATAAAGCCTATCATCTATCATAAGTCTCTCCCTCTTAGACAGGTTCTAAAAAAGACTCAAATCTAATATGTCCCACACTATCAGCCAAGCTTAAACCTCTGCCATATCACTACAGTATTGTATCATTTTACTTGTTTTACAAGTATTTTAATGGAATGTGCGCTGATGAACTTATAGCACTTGTGTACATTCTTCTGACTAACTCAACACGCAGCACACCCTCACTCTTTTAATGCCGAGGTCACTACATGTCAGAAAGCCTTCTACTCTAATAGTTTCTTCCTTCAGACTGTTAGACGTTGGAATTCCTTCTCTGTTTACAGCTTCCCTCACTGTACTAATTTGCAGAAGTTTACATGTAATGTGAACAGGTATCTTGCTACTCAACTCCCCGCAATGCCCTGTTAGACACGGTCCCAAATTGTAGTCCCTTTCAATATGGCTTGCTTGGTGCAACAAAATTTTTAAAAAAAAGAAGATATTCCTTGTAATCCCTTTAATAAATATGTTTTTAGATTTGCACTGTACAGTGTGGAACGACAAATGTGTTGCTCTAAAGAAAACAACTCTACAGTTTTATTCTAAAACTTTTATTGAAGAAATCAATTCAGGTAACTTAATTGACATATATTCAATGTAGCCACCTTCAGCCTCAATCAGCGCCTCGATACGGGTCCAGAACTGGGAGTATGCATTTTCCGCAAGCGTCGGCGGGAGCTCGGCGAATACTCGGTGGATAGTAGTGAATAGGCTAGCTTTGGTGTTGTGGGAGGTCATGTTGGTGATGTTCTCGGTGTATGACCAAACGAAGTAGTCCAGACGATTCAGGCAATGAGGGGGGCAGTGAAAGAAGAGAACAAAGTCGTAACACTCCTTCTGAAGCCAAGCCTGGGTATCTTTGGGCTTGTGGACCGTCGCCGAGTCCTGCTGTCACACCAAAGACCTGCCAGCGGCCCCCTGATTGAACTAGGGGATCACCACATCTAGGCACTCTTTGGTGTTGACTTTCAAGCCGACTTCAAAGATGTGAGGCATGATGTGACCCTCACTTAAAACCACACCAAAGACGATAACCGCAGCCGGAAACTTTGTTTTCATCATACTGGGTACATCCCTGTTATTCGTAGCAATCCAGCGATGCATTTTGAAAGTGCTGGCAATTGCATGACTTGTATAGCAGCGCACCTCTGATCTCGTCCGTTGAACATTGTGTCACTTACAGACAGGATAGAAAGTTCCTATCGCTCTTAGGATTTATACACAACTAGCTAACTAATAGATAGTCTGTAACAACAACAACAACAACAACAACAAAACGGTTTTCATCAAACGGAAATGGAATCATATCCTCTTTTCTAGGGCAAAAATCTTATCGTTCCACCTTGTAAATATACCTTTCTCACTGAGTTTAATAATCAATTTCTACTCAGTGCTCAATGCAAAAACTCTGCAGAAGTATAAGCATAAAAATGAAAAACTTGATGGTGCAAATATTTCGGTTGTCATAAACACAAGAAAAGTGTTTTTGTTTTTTAAATTGGTTTTGTTTGAATAAAGTTCCGGGCAGAGTCACTTCAATTCTCTTTACATGGTCAGACGCATGTTTCCTTTCTCGCTTACTCACTCTGACTGTTCCCCTGAATACGTGACGTCACATCTATGTCATATCATTCGATACCTGTATTTCTAGTGCGTTTTGTCTAGGGAGCTAACCTTTGATCTTTCAATTTAAATCATGCTAGGATTGTCGGCAGGTTATCCTGACATGTAATTAATGTAACCCTCACCAAAATTATTACTAGTTAATATAATCACTACTGGCGTATGGTTCCAATTTACAGGGTGTTCGAAGTGTTTGGGGCATATTTTGACGATGAATATCTCGAGAAATTATTAAGAATATAAAAACGCATCTGGTATATTCAGAAAGCTTGTAATCTAAAGTTTTTCATGGAATGTTAAAAAAATGTTTAATGTGAGCACCCGTGGTCACACGACACACATCAAGCCGATAATCTAATTCTTGCCAAACGCAAGGCAGTTCGAACTTGTTCAAATATATCTTCCGAAGTTGAGGGGCGTTCCTTTCTCTAAATTGGACATAAGTACCAATCTGCCATGAATTTAACAAGCCATCTCACCATGGACTTCCTTTTTGATGTCTGCTTTTTGAATTTCTTGCGAAATGCATGTTGAACAAGTGTCAATGATTCAGTTGTTTTTTTTTTTTTTTTTTTTTTTTTTTTTGCAAATTCAAGCACACAAAACGCCTTTCCTGGTTTGGCGAACGTGTAAAAAGAATTGCAACACCAATAGTCTTACAAAAAACTTGATATATTTAGCTTTAAAATAGAACCACTTTCATGTTACTGTCTTTCATATTTAAGCAGATATGAGGACTTGGGATGTGCCCAAGACTTTTGGAACACCCTGTAGAATAAGTATATATGTAAACTCACACTGTAAATAAACCTTCCTCATCGAACGTAACACTCAGTCTCTGCACAATACTCCATGAAAAACTCTGCTTAAGTATAGGCGTAAACATGAAGCATTCGAAGATGCAAATATTTTGGTTGTCATAAACACAAGAAATGTTTGTTTTTTAATTGGGTTTGTTTGAATAACCCCCACCTCCATCTCCCACTTTTCGTTCTCCAAACAAGTGCGTAATAATTTTTTTTACAAACCTGTCAAGTTTCGAACATTTAATTATCATTGTTTTGTGTTTCTTCGTTAGAATTTCGCATGATTTTTCTATTCTGTAAAAGACAAAGGAATTTGATTTTAATTCAGCATTTTGTAAAATTATAAGGCCTTTTTTTTCTACCGACTTGGAAATGCTGTTTTCAACAAATGAAATTCTTGCAAACAATGCTTAATGATGTTTGCAAATGAAGTATTTTACAATTATCTTTGCGATTCTCGTTGTATTAGATGGATTAAATACAATGTTTCAACAAATATTGTGTCAGAAATAATACGATTTTGAGACAAGACTGTTGATTAGTCGCTGCCCTGTGCTACCCCTCACGCAGAGTTTTCATATTCGCGGACTTGTAAACGTTTTT
Organism: Euprymna scolopes; assembly: GCF_053919585.1. Taxonomy (NCBI): domain Eukaryota; kingdom Metazoa; phylum Mollusca; class Cephalopoda; order Sepiida; family Sepiolidae; genus Euprymna; species Euprymna scolopes. Next base: position 73,975,054 of record NC_136509.1, read on the forward strand.
AAATTAGTTGCTGTATAGTTTTACAACTAAATACACTCACTTTTTTCTTATATTTTAGCGTAATTTTAAGCGCCTTTTTTCCAAAGTCAAAATTGTGTGACTACGTTCTTATAAATACGCCTTCGTTTATCATACGTAATTAAACGTCTTAATCTGTCCAGACAACTCATTGAATTGACAAGAAACTCGTTATTGGTTAATCCTTAACACCAAGAAAGATATTGAGTAATTATCGAAATATGTTTCATATTGTGACCAGTCTGAATCTTCAGCGAAACAAATCAACTACCAGATCTCACTAGATAATTCCACTACCAGGCTCAAGTTAGCCAGAAAAACTGTTCGACTTGATTTTGCAAGATGGTTCATCCGAGAAGACCAATGTAAGTCTTGTTTCAAGCTTGTGAATTATTTCGGCGTTAACCGAGGCTCTGTGTTATGTGGGATTAATTTCTCATAATAGATCCTTAATTTTTTTAAATAATTTTTTGTAGAGAATGATCGTCAATCAAATAAACCGGCTTATTAGGTATTATTAGATAGTATTATGATATTATGATATATGATATTATTATGATATTATTATTGATATTAGATATTATTAGGTATTATTAGATATTAGGTATTATTAGGTATTATTATTACATATTAGGTATTATTAGTGTTTTCTGCTAATAGGACAAAAGATTATTAGGTATTATTAGATATTAGGTATTATTATATATTATTATGATATTATGATATATGATATTATTACGATATTATTATTAATATTAGATATTATTAGGTATTATTAGATATTAGGTATTATTAGGTATTATGATATTATGATATATGATATTATTATTATTATATTATTATTAATATTAGATATTATTAGGTATTATTAGATATTAGGTATTATTAGGTATTATTATTACATATTAGGTATTATTAGTGTTTTCTGTTAATAGGCCAAAAGATTAGGGTTCAAATCACGATTAAGACTTAAAAAATCGTACTTACTACTCCCCTTGTTAAACATTTTTCATTACAAGGGAAGGTCAAGGATAAGTGGAGTAATTCTGGAAATTGAATGACTCATTTTCCTACAACTTGGTGTAACATCTAGTTAAAAGGAATGTTTTTGGTGTTAGACACTTATCTTTAACCAACTAAAATGCAACCCTCATCTAAAAAGTTCTGAAACGGAGATCAACGGCCGGAACTTTTGCAATCAGATATAATGTTATTTTTCGTTTAGTTCAAAAAGTGGTTTCAATGATAACAGTAGTCTAACTTAAGGCTTTCTGTTAATGTGATTGAATTATTGAATTCGGATTGGAATGCATCTGTAGCACAATGATAAGAGCCAAGTAAAAATGGTCAGATCAATAATGACTGACAGTGGCTTTTCAAAATGATTAAAATTCATAAAAATCTATATATATTTAATAACAATATATATATATATATATATATATTCATATATATCCTTCATTCCTGTTTTTCATTCGCCCGCCAATCCCTTTCTCTCATTTTGTCCTTCACCACGAGGAAAGATTTGTAAATCAGTATGAATTTTGACTCTGTTTTCAGCGGCCGTAAAAGTAGGGATTTGATCATTATCCGTGACAGCTCAATGACTTCAGTTCTTAAAATGCTTTTTCAAATGTTAAAATAAAAAAATATATTTTTATAAAAACATTCCTTGCTTGATTATTTCATACAGCATAATTCACAGTCAAGATAATTAATTCTCAGGAGAGAATTAATAATAATGAAAACTGTCACTAATGATGATGAGAACTTGCAGAGAAACCCCGTGAAGACTCGTGAAGCAGACGTAATGAACGTCATGTCAACCTTTGATCTAAATGGGATGTGCCTATCCTTTTATCGTGCTACACACCAGGGTAGCTGGTTACTGTGCAAGGACGTAACAGCACTTCCAGATATATACAAACCAAGTCACACTCTCTGGTAAATGATCATGTCATACATGCAAGATTACAGACTGCCAATACTTGCATACAAATTGACCCGCCTCGTGTTGATTCTCTTTCTCTCTCTCTCTCTCTCTCTCTCTCTCTCTCTCTCTCTCTCTCTGCAACATTGCCATTGTTCCCTCTAAATGGAAACCTTTGTGACACACTAATAAATAAATGCAAGTCTTCTTAGTTTGGTTTTTGGATGTAGTTGAGTTTATTTCTGCATTCACCACCGGGTCAGAAATTTCTTGCTACCTCGCTTCCACGAACGCAAATTTCTCGTTGCTTCCACGAGACAGGTCTTCCAACTCTCTTTCAAATTTCACTGTCCAAACGTGAATCTTCTCACAAATCTCGTTAACTTTCACTCTCATGCACAATTCGATGACAATCACACCATGCCAACCGAGTGCTTTGCACTTGTTTGACCCAAGTATAGTGTGACTGCGTGATCCTTTTTCAAAGCAATTTTCAACTGCATATTATTTTTATTTTTTTGGAATCCTTTGAAATGAGGCTCCATAATTTGTTTATTCATTTTTTGCAAACTGTTATCCTCATCTTCATAGTTGTTGTTTCAACATGTTTCGGCCAAGAATATAAAAGTTATTTCCAGTTATTTATTCAAACACGTGTTAAACGAGGAAGGCTGGTTTAGTAGTCACAAGTCAAAATCTTCATTATGTGAATAATATGCATATTTAAGTAATATACTATGTGAGTATTTGGCAGCGTGGCGCTGTGTAGGTGTGTGCGTTGGTTTACCTTGTTCTTGTTAGTGCATGGGTATTAATTTCTGTTCGCCTGATACTTGCTAGGGTGTAGAAATGTGTGCGCTTAGATGGAGAAGGATTGTACATGAATCAGTACATCATTTTCGCCTCCCATGACCAATAGCTCGAGAGGTGTGTTAAGAAGACATTCTTGGGTTCTTTGGTGCAGGTGTCGCTGATGAAGTTTTCATGTCTCTAGACTTTAATAGCTTGTTTTGTAAGAACTTTTAAATTCGTATCGTTTACTATTTTCACATATATGTGCTACTTTGGGGGTTTGAAACGATTTTCATTAGTTGAAATATATTTTGAAGCCAAACGTCCTTGTGAAACTTACTTGCTTTAGAAAGTGAAGAAAAAAAGGAATACAAACGAAGTAGAGAAAGAAAACGACAATTAGAGCTATTTGCTTTTTAGAGTTCATGGGAATTAATTTGTGATTAAGGTAGGAGCGGTGGCGGTGGTGTTAGAGCTACCGAGCTAACAGTGCTCTCGTGAACATTGAGGAGGAGTCAACATCAGGATCCGTTATCTTCCAGTTGTTTATGCATCTGCATTTGGCAAGCACAGACGTATCAGTTCGGTGATATATATATATATATATATATATATATATATATGTGTGTGTGTGTGTGTGTGTGTGTGTGTGTGTGTGTGTGTGTGTGTGTGTGTGTGTGTGTGCAATTTTTACCTACACAATCCTCAGGGTAGGAAGTGATAATTATTGGCGTTCAAAGGATTTGATCCCAGGCACAAAGTCACTTTTGGGTATGTGGTCTGATATTCGAATAGTATTATCATATATTTTTCATAACTTACCATATATATATATATATATATATATATATATTGGAATAAAATACGTATGGAATACAACTGTAACCCATTTACAATGCTAAATTATTCAAATAAAAAGTGTTTGTTTTTAAGATATACATTTAATAATTTCGCGTTGTAATTTGGCTTCAAAAGTATTCCATACGTATTTTATTCTAAAATTCAAATGTAAGTCAAGGCTTCTAACATGGATAAAAAAAAGGAAAAAAAAATTTTTTGGTCTAAACACTTGAAATTTTAGATGCAGGTTACCTGGACATGAGTCAAACGTTTTAATATATATATACTTATGGACATAAAGTTATGAACAGTACATAGGGCCGGAGCAAAGCCGGGCTGAACTGCTAGTATATATATATGTGCCACCGTAATAATGATAAAGGGTTGGGTTCGAGACTCCTAACAAACGGTTCCCCAGTTCGATACAAAACACATGATGAAGGCCGGAGGGCAAAACGGCCGAAACGTTATGACGATAACAACCAAGATGAGGAAGTCAGTCCGACAATCTCAATCAATATATATATATGTATATATATATATATATATATATATATATATACTTCGGAATAGTTTTTATTTAACAATCAGTGGTTATGTAAACGTGAGATTGTAGGTTTACAAAATATTACTGGCAGTAATATTCTATAAGTTATCCCATGTCTCACTGACTTTAGCAAATAGGGTGCATACCTTTATAACTATTTGCTAATATTTTCTCTCCTCTGATGGGATGGTAGACATCGAAACCCTATAGGTTAAGGAGATTAATTTTCTAAAGCATTCTTTGTCTTGCTTAGAATAATAAAAATTCTTTGCTATGAAACTCAACCACTTCATTTCATTTCAATGAGAGTTTTTTTGAAATTCATTGAATTACAATTTAATATATATATATATATATATATATATATATATATATATATGGTGTGTGTGTGTGTGTACTGTATTATCTATTATGAGTATTAAATGATAGTATTGTAGAGTTATTTTACACCTTTGGAATGTCAGATAGAGCCTAACTCGTGTTACATCTTGGTTAATGATGACTTTGAACTATTTAGGTGTTGCAAGTTACGTTTCTACACATGGATTTTTATAAATTTATATTTATTAACTATGAAATTTTAATGAGTACTGTAGTCTTTAACCCTCTGAAATATTACACAATGTCTTACCTGCTGTTACACCTTGCCCAAGGTTATTTTGGAACGATGTAAGGCGAAGAATTTCATTTCCTTTATCAATTTATAGATTTACATATGTATTTTTTAAATGTTTATTTATCTCTTTTCTTTTTTAATTTAACGGTGCTATCGAAGTGTTTATTTCTAGCAATCGATATATTTTTACACTAAGTTCTGCTGGAAAAAATAATGGCATATTTTTACACCCAGGCTATTGCAGAGTAGCTGGGCTTCTTCTCCCGTGATAGAAAGTTGCTTAGACTAGAATGTATCCTGTATTTTATCAAGCCACAATTCGTTCTGTCATTTCCCCAAGTTGACTAATGCATTTAGAAAAAATAATAAAGAAAGTACAGTTGTCAATTTAAAAACACACTGTATCGTTTTATATTATAATTTTTTATAATCAAAGGTATATTATGTATGTATATTTTAGTTTTAACTTCAATAGTGCTCAATATTTGTGTAGAGCTTAAAAACTCATATGAAAATATGCTTATGACAAGAAACCTACATTTTTATATTTAACTAGGTTTGCAAACTCATTTTTTCCTGGTTCAAACAATCTAAAGGAGATTTTTTTACAGTGGTTCAAACTAGTTTTTTTTCTGCAAATCTCTCACTCTTAGACAGGGTCCAAAAAGAGTTTCAGATCTAAGTGGTTCTATACTATCAGTCAAGCTCTAAGCTCTCGCCCAGCGTTGCAATGTTGCATCTTTGTATCTTTTTTGAATTTTTGAGATGAGGATTTGTTATTTGTATTATTATTCATCAGACTACTGTTCTCATCTTGAGTGTGATTTTCACAACGTTATGGTCGATATAACCTCCGACCTTCTTCAAGTGTATCTTGTCGAACTCGGAAATGTTTCGGTCAAACTCGAAAATTCTGACGGAATTTTGAGCAGAACCCTTTCATGACTTCACGAACAGTAGTCCGGTGATTAATAATACATCTTTGTGTCTCTTTTACAAGTACTTTAATGGAGTGTGTTCTGATGATCTCATAGCACTTGTGTCCCCTCGATGTATATGCTCTCGACTAACTAGACAAGCAGCAAAGTCTTTGCTAACTTTGGTGGGGTTTGTTATGTAGGTTTTGACTTTTAATTGGGCGTACACACATATATACACACGGAGAGAACGAGGATAACTTGAATGTCTACTAGATGAGAGACTTTAGAATTCTCCTGCTCCCTAACTGTACTAACTCACTGAATTTTAAATGTAATTTGAACCGATATTTCCGTGCTCAATCTTTACAGTCTCCTGTCAGACACCATTCCAAATAGAATCCCCTTATGTCCCAAGTGTCAATATAATTTGTTTGAAGTGAAAAATGTAAAAACGTTTGTTGATATTATATATATGTAAAATTAACGTTCTATGAGAACCTTAAAGCAATGAGTATGAGAAAAAATGCCCCCCCCTTTGAATAAAAACAAACAATATTCATATTTCTGATGTCTCCTCCTGATAATAATTAGAAAAATATTAGCCAAGATTAAAATCTCATTAAGTCTGCAAACGCCAATGATTGAATAATTTGCAAACGAGATAATCAGATTAAATCCTAATTGATAAGAAATTTGGCACCAATTTTCAGCGGTATTAACGGCGCTAATCTCTTGGAATCTTTGGGATTTAAATAACTTTGTATTTAGTGAAATAACTTCGTCTTATAATCATTTTTCATCATCCTGTGTTACATATCTTGGATGTGATACAAATTCGTTTCCGGGCGGATTTATTTGACATAGTCATTTTCAACCAATAATCATTTTCATCTTTTCACAAAACACACACACGCACACACGCACACACACACACACACACACACACACACACACACACACACACACACACATACACACACACACACACACACACACAACGCACAACGCACACACACAACACACACAACACACAACGCACACATACACAATGTACACACACACACACACGCACAACGCACATACACACAATGCACACACATGCATATATAAATATATATATATATATATATATATATATAAATATATACAATATCTTGAAATTTGGAATTTGGACATTTCAAGATGTTGTCAATCTTAACGTTTATTTCTTCAGCATGTTAAAATGTTCAATTCTTGACAGCACCTGTGTCGTAGCGCATTTTAAAAATTCAAATATGATGTAACAGAAAGACAAAACAAAAAAAAATGCGATTTCTCTTCCGATTTTCGAATTTTGCAATCATGTCCATATTCCTTTATTTTCTTTTAAAGTTGATGAGTTCATATTCTTCTGATGAGTTAAGGATGGAAAAATTCAAAAATTAACATAATAATTACCTGAATGATTCTGCGCTACGAAACAGCTGCTGTCAAATATTGAACATTTTCACAGGCTTAAAGAAATAAATGATAATATGGACAACAAACATCTTGAAATTTGGGATATAGACTTTTGTCATTTATTTGTGTATGTTCCGAAGTTACATCGATCTTCGTAAATTAAAGGATTGGTATAAATAATGCGAAATATAATTGAATAAACATATTTTCCTATTAATGTATTTATTGCAGACTATCATCCTCATCTTTCTTTGGACGTTTTGGCCAACTCTTCTACTGGCCTTCATAATAATGGATTCCAATTAAATAATATATATACCATTCGTATATCTCTCTCTCTCTCTCTCTCTCTCTCTATATATATATATATATATATATAAGTGAGGTATGGGTTAGGGTTAGGGTTATCTATCTATCTATCTATCTATCTCTCTCTCTCTATCTATCTATCTATCTATATATATATATATAAGTGAGGTATCTACTAGTGTAAAACTATAAAAAATGACAAAAAACAATGCTCCGCCAGTATTCGCACTAATCTCCATATAAATAAAACAGGAGATGTCTGTGTGTCTGTCTGTAAATATTTAACCGATAAACTCTTAAACATAACACTCAAATTAACTTTTTAATAATTTTAAACGATTTCAATCATCGTCTCAATAAATTCATCAAGTCAGGTTTTAATTCTTCATTCGCATGAGGACGACTCATGGAAGATCAGATAATAAATAAACGTAGATTTATAAGACCAAAAAAATCCGATCTTGATCGCCCTTTGGGGCCCTTGGCGCTGTGGATAGAGATGCTGAATCTCTTTGGTTCCAGGGGAGAATTGTCTGATGGTATTGGTTTCAATCTTACCCGAAGCCAGTCAGAGAATTAGTTGCCCCCAAACATGGTGAGACGACAACAGCTATGGATGCTGAGGATGCAGTTACAAGATTTGGAGTTCCTATCCCGTCGTGGTTACCACCTGACGAAGGCCAGAGGAATAGTTGGCTGAAACGTCGTGAAACAACAACTAAGAAAGATGAGGATAATAATGCACAATAAATAAATTAATAAATAATACTCCTCTCAATAATGAATTCCAATTAAATAATATATAGATGTTCCCATATATATATTATTTTTATTTATATAGACAAATATAACATAGATATGAAATCATCTTTTTTTCATGTCCCTCTCATTTCTTGTAGCAGCGTAATCATGCTGACTCTTTTTTTATTCTTCCGTTTCTATGTTGTTTCCTTTTTACTTTTTTCTGTTTCTTTTTCTTTTTCGCTTTGCTTTTCTTTTCCTTTTTATCCCTTAATTTAAATTGAATCAAAAAATTGCTTTGGATTTATTTTATGTTATGTACATTCTGTTGCACTTAACAAAAAAAATGATTGAAAATTTTATATCTATATCATTAATTGCTAGATGAAAAATGTTTTTAATACAACAAAATGTACATTGCATAAAATAAATCTAAGGCAATTGTTTGACTCAATTTAAATTAAATTTTTATACCTTACTTTGTAAAATTTATAAAAGTGCACTTTGAAGATAAATAAATTTCAAATTGAATCTTGTACCTTTATTTGTAAATCCTATAGTAAAAACATTTTGTTTAACAATTTTCATGCCTTGATAAAATGCTTTTCTAACTTGTATCTTACCTTTTTAAGACAATATTTTATTTAATTTATTATTATGTAAGAGAGAAGGAGAGTTTTAAAACTCTCCTTCTCTCTATTTCAGTTTGTATTTCTCCTCACACCACACCTCATTTTTGCAAACCCCTCTTTGTATTATTACAGGTTTGAATATTCTCTCTGTTTCAGTTTGTAATTCTCCTCACACCACAACTCATTTTTTTGCAACACCCTCTTTGTAATACAGGTCAGAATAATGACAAAATCTGATTTTCTTTTAACAAAAACTTTAAAATAACATTTTTAGATTAAATTTTTTAAACTTCTTTCAGAATAGAAAATCTTTGAAATTTAATAAGGAACATATTTCATACAGGTTTCATAAAAAATATTCAGTACATAACGAGAAAAATAGAAATGAAAATTTCAAAAGGACTGTATAACTGGTTACACTCAATAGTAGTCCTCGCCAGCGAAAGTCTTTGTTATTGTTATTCTATTATTATTATTATTATTATTTAAAACATTTTGTGTCCTGCTCTTTCACGCGAGGACTAATATATATATATATATATATATATATATATATATATATTTTTTTTTTCTGAGGCCACAGTCCTAGTAGATGGAAGATCAGCTGATGGTCTACTTGTGTTGCATGCTTGGTATTCTGCATAACCACTTGTTCATCACCCCTTAGCTAAACTGAAACTCTTAAAACAAAATGACATCAATCTAAAATTACGCTTAAACCAGAACAAAACTCAAAGAAAATCAAATTGCCTCCTCCCTTGAGGCTTGCATTTATGAACATTCGTGTACTTAGAACTAATTTAAATGATGTTGAAGCATTTCTCCGAACAACACCCCGGATATCTTAGCACTAATTGAGATTAACCTACATTCCTCCATCCCCTCTAACTACTTTAACATGCCCAGATATCTCCCACTCTGCCCTCTGCCGTAAGGACTCTGACAGACATATGCACGGGCTTGGAGTCTATATTCGAAACACCCTCCCCCGTGACTAGAGAAACAAAACTAGAATCGGATGATCAAGCCTTTATGTGCTTTAGACTAAACATGCAACATAACATTAGTTACTTTTATTTTCTCTACCGCTCTCCCTCGACCCAGGACTGTACCCTAATAAACAAAGTCACTGACAGCATAGATACAGCACTTTCCATCTACACTAGCGCACAAGTGCATGTATTTGGAGACTTCAATGTCCACCACAACAACTGTCTTGGATTTTCTATTTACACAGATGTAGCACAACACATAGCTTCTCTATAACTCATTCCCTATCACAGATGATTACATTTCCAACCCGTTTCCCTGACCAGCAAGAACAACAATCATCACTTTTAGATCTGTTTCTGACCACAATTCCTGATGACTGTGTTACGAACACCCACATCCTACTTGGGAATGCTGATCATGTAGTGATAATAGTTGAAATCGCCCTAAACTCTAGAGCCAAAACGGAAAAGTCATTGTTCAAAACAACGAGATATTATAAAAAGGCTGATTGGGAAGCCATCAGGGATCTTATCAGAGATGCCCATGGCGAAATATCTTTCACTTCCTGCTGAACAGCGTGCAAATGAGACCATTGAATGGTTCAAAATAGCAATTGAAACACATGTTTCCACGCGGAAATTTTATAGCAAACCCCACTCCGCAATGGTTTACTTCCACATGTGCAGCTGCCATCGTGCAAAGGCAGCATGCATACCGCAGATTTAACCGAAATAAATCCAGTTCAAACAGACAGAAGTAACTGTAAGAAAGAAATAGCGACAGCTAAGAGAGTATTTACTGAACCCACCAAAAACGCATCAAAGCACAGAAATTAGGAACCCGTGACTTCTGAAAAATCTACAACAGTGTAGTAAATGATAGGCAATCAACAACTCCCCCAATATCCAATAATCATGAGGATTTTTGCTCAGCAACCGAGAAGGTTAACATGCTTGCCCATCAGTTTGCCTCCAACTCCATACTGGACCCTGCTAATCGCCCTTTCCCTGACTTTCCGTTGTGGACAGAAGCCACACTAGACGATTTGAAAATCACCCCTTCTCAGGCACATGCTATCATAAAAAATTTTGACACTTCAAAAGCATGTGGACCTGATCTCATCCTGGCTGTGCTATTAAAAAAGTGCTTCGCCGAAGTAGCTCCAATCCTCTCCAAACTTTACAACAAATGCCTTAATGAATCTTGCCTTACTGCCTGCTGGAAAACTGCTTCTGTGGTACCAGTTTTCAAGAATTCTGGCAAAAGAACTGACCCAGTAAATTACCGCCCCATTAGCCTCCTCCCACTTTTTCCCAAAATATTTGAGTCCATAATTAACCAAGCTCTAGTCCATCACCTTACAGATGCTAAATTTCTGACCGACCAACAATATGGATTTCGGCAAGCCCGTTCCACAGCAGACATCCTAACTGTAATCTCGGAGCGTATATACCATTCACTTGACAAAGCAGAGAAGAGTAGAGCGGTAGCTCTAGATATATCTGAGGCTTTTGACAGAGTATGGCGTGAAAATCTTCTCAAGAAAATCAGATCATGCGGTATCACTGGAAGAATACTTAACATAAGTAAATCCTTCTTAGATAAGAGAAAAATTCAGGTTGTCCTCGATGGTTGTACATCTAAACAATATGATATAAATGCGGGAGTGCCTCGGGGGTCTATCTTTGGACCTCTATTATTCCTAATATTCATAAATGACCTCCCTGACAAAATTGTCTGTGAGATGGGTATACATGCTGATGACACCATGCTCTATAACAGACACTAGAGGAAAACAAATGAACACATATCTAAAGAAATGGCAGAAACACTAGAGGATGACCTCCAATCTGTAGTGGAATGGGGACAAAAATGGATGGTCACATTCAATGCTGCCAAGACTAAACTTGTTTCCTTCAATAACTACAAGAAACCCTCTCTACCACTAATAGCAATGGCCAAATACTCTTTATCTGAAAGTACATCTTTTAAACTCCTCGGCCTAACGTTCACAGGAAACATGAGTTGGAACAATTACATTGAGAACATTGCCAGGACCGCTGTGAAAAAAAGTGGGTTCTCTCTACCATGATAGAAAGTTACTAATGCCCGAAAGTATCCTATACCTCTATAAGGCCACCATTTGCCCATGTATGGAGTATTGTTGTCATATTAGGGCTGGTGCATCTGCTACTAGTCTCTCACTCCTAGACAAGATTCAAAAGAGAGTCGCCAACCTGATAGGTCCTGAACTGTCATCCAAGCTTCAACCTCTGTCCCATCGACGAAATGTAGCATCCCTCTGCCTGTTCTACAATACTTTAACGGTGAATGCTCTGACCCACTGCAAGCATTTGTACCCCCTCTATGTAAATACCCCCGACAAACTCCACAAGCAATAAAATCCCACCCCTTCACAGTAGAGATCCCTAGATGTAAGAGAGCCTTCTACTCTAGTAGTTTCTTCCCCAGAACTGCTAGACTTTGGAACTCCCTTCCGGGTTCCTGCTTCCTCAACTGTACTGACACGCAGAAGTTCAAGTATAACGTGAACTGACATCTTGCAATCCAACTCCCCACATAGTACCCCTGTAGCTTATGTCCCTAATAGTAGCCCCCTACATCAAAGTGGCAATGTGCCTTGTTTGGGGTAAAAATGTAATAATATATGTATATATATATATATATATATATATATATATATATATATATATATATATATATTAGTGATGGGACGATTTCAATATTTTTCTCGATTCCAATACAATTACCGATTCCATACTAAATTGCCGATTCCACTACAATTACTGATTCTGATTCCGATTCTTTATAAATCTCTAATTATTTAACTATAAGATTGTTATTTCTCCCGATTTTCATAAAAAACACATGTTAAATATGCAGACATTTTCCTAAACGTCAAAATACACTTGTGGAGGATGATCTATCGATTTTAGCTTTACTGGTAATTTAAAATCAATAAATATTTATTATTTTATCATTATTATTAGCAATGGAAGATTTTGCCTTAAACAAAATCAAATAAAAAAGACAATTAAAAGAATCGCTTTGGCTTTGGCAAATAGGCATCAATTTTTCTGATTCCAATCCAGATACCGATGCCCCCAAATCTACCGATTTTTATGATTCCCGATTCCGATTCCAAATAACGATTCCAAATAATCGTCCCAACACTAATATATTTATATTTATACATAAAACAGCCAAATATGTCCTAAAATAAAAAAAATTTCCTAAAATAAAAAAAAATGTTGCCATATCTGAAGTGAAGCAACCAGAGAAGAAACATTGTGAGCTTATCTTTGTTTTATTGTTATTTACATGGTAAGTGCTCGTCTGAGCTCCAATGTCTGGTCCCCTCTCGCCAATCTTTCATGATAAACACCCGTCTAGCTGAAACCACTGTCAAAAATTTTCCCCACTCTTTATCTGTGCCTTAATCAAAATGTAGATTCCATAAACAAAGCTTCTTTCTTAGAACTGCACGCCTGTGGAACTCTCTACCACTTGCCTGTTTCCCACCTGACTTCAACTTGGATGTCTTCAAGCCCAACATAAACAAATTTCTGATAAACCGCTCCTTAAGTAATGACACTTTATCAAATCTCCAATACTAACGAATACTCCAACACTATCCCATTGATTACTGTACATGCAATAACCCTTATCCCCGAGTGGCTTCTAGGCCTTGATAAGTGGTGACCTCTATGTAAAAAAAAAAGAAACACCTGTCTTTCCATCATAGTTAAAAACCGGCTGCAGCATATAGTAAGCAATGTCCCTTTCTCCTCTCTGCAACCTCTTTCCCACAGAAAAGACCTTGTGAGCCTGTCACTGCTCTACCATTATTTTCATGGCAAAGGCACATCTGAGCTTCATACAATGGTCTTTCTCCGCTGTCAAACTTTCACAAAAAGGACTTGTCAAGCTATAACCACTGCCAACAATTTCCCCATCTCTCTATCAGTTCCCAAATCTAAATGCAAATTCCATGAACAAAGCTTCTTTCCTAGAACTGTTTTCATGTGGAACTCTGTTCCACAGGTCTGCTTCCAAGCTGACTACAATCTGGTCATTTTCAAGTCTAATGTGAAAAATTCTTTCTATCCCGTTCCCTTAAATAGTCATATACTTCTTTCTTGCTCCCTTCTTGCTATCCGTTCCCTTAAATAGTCATATTCTGACCAATTCCCACCAAAACCTATCACTGAGTTGTTGTCACACCAACTACCTTATACTCATTAACCCTAATCCTCGAGTGGCCTCCGGGCCTTGATAAGTGGTGGCTCCATTGTAATATATATATATATATATATATATATATATATATATATATATATATATATATATATATATATAAGATGTTTTCTAGAAGCGGCAAACTTTAAAATAAATCACATAAAAATTATATGGTTATGCAATTATGTGGTTTATTCCAAAGATTAATTTTTGGCATTTATAATTTAAAAATAACTTCAGGCATGCATATATTGTGTAATCTAATTTTCAGCAACTCTACACATTAAATGACGGTGTATTTAAATAACAAAATATCCAATGTTGTTTTCTAATCTAATGGGGTTAAATCACATGATCGAGGTGGCTAGTCGACAGGTCCATTTCGTGAAATTATGGATTCATCAAATGTTTCTCTCGACGCTGCTTGGGTATCTCTCTTCATGACGAATTGCCAAACCAAGCTGAACTAAAGCGATTGTTGCCAAATCTGCAATTAAAGAAAATAGAGTTGTCAATTTACACCCTGTACTGTTTTATATTATAAATTTATATAATCAAAAATATTTTTTGTATGTATATTTTAGTATTTACTTCAATAGTGCTCAATATTTGAATAGAGCTTAAAAACTTATATAAAAATATACTTATGACAAGCAATCTATGTTTTCGTATTTAACTGACTTTGCAAACTCATTTTTTCCTGGTTCAAACAATCTAAATGAAAGTTATTTACAGTGGTTCAAACAATCTAAATGAAAGTTATTTACAGTGGTTCAAACACTTTTTTTTTTCTGTGAATGTTATGGAGAAGGGGGGATAATTTTAGAGATCAGTCGAACATCTACTATGACACTAAGTATAGAGCAGAGAAAGACTATCAATGTTTACGGTGCGAACATGAATTCAGTTTAGGATTGTCTGACGTCGAGGAATCTTAACAATTAGAATCGTCGCATAGTTCTTTAAATAAATAACCACTTAATTGGGCAATAATAATTAGATTCTTCTAATCATTATCTTAATGCCGTTGTTGCTGTTGCTGTACGACAATGAAAGAATTGACCAACACTCAAGATGGCATTCGCAGACATGGCACCAGTGACCAGCCACAACGACTACCCAATTCAATTCTCTCCACCCCCACCCTCATCATCGTGTTCTATGTTTAATTAACTATCAGCTAATGACGATATCAACTTTTTAATTAAGACTTCAAACTGGAATGCTGCGAGCTGTAACCAACGTTTGGATTCTCTAGTTGCGATCGGCTAATTCAAATGCAATAGGACCGTTCCTGCAAAATATGTTACGCTCTTCAATGAAAGAAGACGGAAAGTTAAGCTATCATCATCGTCATCACCATCATCATTCCCACCCTAACCGTACCTCGGCATGATAGAAATGCAGGTAATCTGGTATTGAATTTCAGTTCCTAGCAAAGTTATCCATGGCTGACAGGTCTAGCACCAAGCAGTATTAAGGCTGCAACTCAATTAATAGAGCTCCGGTAGAAAATCGAGGAGGAGTCAGCATCAGGATCCATCATCCTCTGGTCCTCTCTGCCTTTGCATATCACAAGCAAAGACGTGCTAGGGACAGGGCTGCAAATCCAATTTTATTGCTCTGCATGGTGAAGATATAAAATATCATCATCATCATCATCATCATCATCATCATCATCATCATCGCCACCACCACCACCACCACCACCATCCTAAAGTTTAACCCAACCTCATCATAGTAGAGGTAATGGGAATGTGGTATTTTCAGAGCTATGCTGACTGGAATTTCAGTTCCGAGCAAAATCATTAATGGCTGAAATGCAGAAAATGGTATTTGGGCTGCAACTCGGCTAACTGATGAAAGTTCAGGAGGAATTGGTATTGTAACAGTGCGCGGATGCACGTACGCAACTGCTTATGAAATGCTAAATGGCATCACTGTAAGAATAAAGGAAAACAACAGATAGAAGAGCACACTCAGAAGCATGTTCAGAATCACAGTCAAGATTGCGTTAGGAACGTTGATGATGCCACAGCCGTAACTAGAAGTCACATATGGCAGGAGAAATAAACGTTGTAAACAGGAGGCGAGTTATCACCTGTTCTATGTTCCTTGTGACGTACTCTGCTACAAAGTGCTGTGTCTACATGTGTAAACATGTGTAACGTAAGGATCCGTTATTTTACACTCATCAATAGAAGAGGATGCAAAAGGTAAGCCGTCATCATCATCATCGTGAGGCAATCATCATCATCATCATCGTCATCATTCCACTCTAACCCTACTTCATAATAGTAATGGTAGGAACAATGTGGTCTTGTTAGAGCTGTGCTGTCTTGAATTTTGTATTCTTGCAAAGACGATCCATGGCTGACAGCTTAGACAGCAAGCGGTATTAGGACTGCAATTTAGTTATCGGGGCTCTGATGAAAACCCATCATCATCATCATCATCATAATCATCATCATCGTTTGAAAATGTGTTGGACGTCTTTTAGAAATTAACTATCAAAACCTATTTTTGCCCAGGTATTTATTTATCCATCCTCTGCAATCCATCCTCATCACTTCCTTCCATAGTTTACTTGGCTTTCCTCTGCTCACTGACTTTTCTGCCTCGCCTGATATTAACATACTCGAGCTTTAAACATTTTACAGCACTTTGTCTCTTGATTAGTTTTGACTGATTTTGTGTGTTATTTGCATAAGGTTTTGGTCGATGTAACCTCTGGCCTTCTTCGAGTGAATCTTGTCAAACTCGCGAATCTTTCTGTCGAACATAAAAATCTGCACACACTTTTGAATGGAACCCTTTATTTAATCCATGCAAGTAGCATGTTCTAATTTCGTCAGCCATGACTGGATAGAAATCTAAAGTAATTTGCAATTGCATATTCGCTGTCGCCCACACTGAGGATTGAATCTTCAACCTCCAGAAGAGTGCAACGTTTACATTGTGCGAATAACACTAAAGATGAATCGTGCAAAGAATCCAAATAATATGAATTATCAATCCTCATCTCAAAAATTCAGGACTGTAATTTTAACATTTTATGCCTGATAATTTAAACTCTTCAACCATCCATCTGACATTTTTGCTAGTGATCCAAAACCTGACCCACGGTTGCATTGGCATCTTCCAGTAGCTTAAAAGGTAGAGGCGATCACTCATTATCAGATAATAAATTTAAAGTTCTGAAAACCAAACCTTAAAATAAGAAGATAAGACTTAGTTTAATTATATTTCCAAGAAAATTATATAATTTTTTTTTTTTTGAAGAAAGAAACGTGGAAACAACTATTTTTTTTTTCATAGAAATTTTCAATAAAATAATTTTTTGCAAAAATGAAAACTGTGACGGGAATGTGTGGAATTATTTGCCAGTGTCTTAGTCAGGTCCATCTACGGAGAGAATGAGGTCGTCCAAATGCTATAAAAAGATGGCGCCAGAGTCGTTCAGCAAATAACGGCCAAGGTTATTCTGGTAGTGTGTTGAGTAGGATCGAAGGAATTGTTCGCATTGTGCCAGGTCATGTGATGGAGTTGTTTGGGAATGTGTCAGCTTGCGTTGACAGACTTGTTTAGAACCATACTGGGTAATGTTGATGGAGGTGTTTGGTACCATATCGGGTTGCATCAACGGTATTATTCCTATTGAGTTGTGTGGACAAACGTGTTTGGTTTGTGTATAGTGGTCAGCTGTCTTGAGGGTTGTTGAAGAGGTACTACCGTGTGTGATAACTAGGGCCATGACAACAGCATATTCTTTTCCCTGTTTTGATTCTTATATGTTTTTATGTATAGTGATGTGGTTCTCGGTTAATTAATTGTTTCTTACTGTGTCGGATATATACTCGAGAGTCAAAACAATGAAAAGAATATGCTGTTGTCATATCAATATAGTAAAAACAATGAAAAGAATATGCTGTTGTCATATCAATATAATAAAAACAATGAAAAGAATATGCTGTTGTCATATCAATATAGTAAAACCAATGAAAAGAATATGCTGTTGTCATATCAATATAGTAAAAACGATGAAAAGAATATGCTGTTGTCATATCAATATAGTAAAAACGATGAAAAGAATATGCTAGTGATAACAGATATTTTTGGTCCACCTCTCTTCCTTCGAGAAGTCATATAAACGAAAATCAATTTTTTTATGGAAAGTATCCTGAAGTTTTTGTTTATATTTACAAGACAAGTTTCAAAAAATGTTTTTGTTTCTTTTTTTTGTAACGACGAAAACAAGTTTTTTTCATGGATCAGGGTCGAAGACTATTTTTTTTACAGAAAAGTATTAGAAAAGTTGTTATTTTTTTCCTAGAAATATTTCAAATAAAAAATAGCTTTTTGAGTGAAGGTGAGTTTCAAATAAACCATCTTTATTTTTAGATGAAAATGTAATTTAAAACAAAATGGATCGATTTAATTGAAACCTGTCCTCTGCTTACAGTTGATTAGCTAATCACATTAGCTTTTTTGGGTGCTTTTCCAGCAGTTTAATGTAAACCTTTGAAAGATGCTGACATGTCAGTGCATCAGGTTCTGGAGCAATAGCCATTTACCAAGCGTAAAGATTATCCTAAGGATAAACCGGTTATGCTCGTATCCGCCTTGATAAATCAGTGCAAAAGCATGGATGTCTTAAATCGCAGGAAGTTTGGCCAGCCAAGGAAATCTTGGAAGCAAGTGATTAGATAAGACCGTACAAAGTAGAATTTGGGTTTGAAAGCGAGCTTGTAAAATATCAGAAATCTTCTGATCCCTGAACAGAGGGAAAGTGACATTAACTGAATAGAAGAAGAGGAAGCCGCAGCTGAAAAAAGAGAAAGAGATATTCTTTATAATTCACTAATTTTGCAAACTCACTTTTGCTTGATTCAAATTATTCAACCAGACCTTGTTATGACCTTGAAAGGTCGCTGATAAATAAGACAACATGGTGATATATATATACAACAGTGTGTATTTGCAAACGTACAGAATAGTATGTTACGAAAAAAAACTGATTATATATCTCATCTCCCCTGCATGCAGAGGTGACACAAGGTTGGAAAATTGGATTTGGTGGGTTAGTGCACTGCAAAATATGTCTGGGCAGTCCCACCGGAATTCCCAGTTTAGGCACCTTTGGCAGTTAGCAATAAACTAACTCCATCCTCCAAGAGGAGAGGCAAGGCCTGGGAGGTTGAACCCCCTAGAACTACTCAGAACCATACCTCAGTACGACAGGAAAAAGATCATCATCAGTTATAATGGCCCACCTATGTCAGACAGATTGCCAAGAACGAATCCTTAACATAGTTATCAGTGGTGACTCTTACTTCCATGGAAACACTGAAAGAAAAATTTATTATTGACTTTTTTCTACTGCAGGAACATGTGACACAAGGTCAGAAGCTAGGGAGAGTTGAGCTAACACCCTTAAAAGGGAGCACTCTAACCCTGCAAAAAATGCCTGGGTAATCTCGTTGGCATTCTTCAGTCAGGGTGCCTCAAGCAGCAATCAACCCTAAAGAAGGGAGAAAAGGCTTGGGAGGATAATCATTTTAGGACAACCATCAGTCACAATGGCCTACCTCCCCCAGATTGATTGTCATAACAAATCCTTGACATGATTACAAAAGTGACTCTGATATCTAAAGCAAAACTTTGGAAGAAAGACTGCTTTACCCTTCATTGTAGGTTCCTCTATGCATAATATCTAGAGGAGTTATGAAATAGGGTAGATTACCATCACACTATAACAATAGATGACCCAACGGGTCACATTTTCTCTAGTCTTCGTTAATCACTTTGTTAGAAACGCTACTAATCTAATATCATTTACTAAACAAATGTAATTAGTTTATTCTTTTTATTTCCGATGTATGTTTACTAAGATTAACTATTTGCATTCACAGAGTTCATACATTTGCTAGCTATTATCATTAGTTAATAATACGCTATAATCAAGTTAAGCATTGTTGAACCTGGTTAGTATTAAAATGGGAAGCCATTTAGGAATACCAGGTGTTGTATATGCTCTCTGCTTATCTCGGCATTGTTTCCAGTCGTCCTGGACTTCTTGCCACTGGACTCAAGCCGTGCTGATTCAGAAGTGGTGTGGTTGGATTTTGTGCAACCTTTGCCTCATAATTACATACGCTGCTATCTTTACAGGAGTATTTATTGTCTTCTGGACTTCTCATTGCTGCTGGAATCAAGCCGTGCTTACTCAGGAGAGGCATGGTTAAATACTGCGCAACCCTTGCTTCACAATTAAGTATGTGTCAACCATCATCCCTTCAGGATGATCAGGTGATACCTCTTCATTCCAATACACGAACATCATATTGTAATTAGTGTTGGATTGATAATTGGAATCAGAATCGGAAAAATTGGTGCCTATTTTCTGATGCGAAAATGATTCTTTTAATAGCTATTTTTTTTTTGTTACAAAATTACATTTACATTGCTGGCACTAATAATTAAATGATAGACATTTTTAAACTATCAGTAAAATAAAAATCTATAGATACCCTATTTACACAGTGTATTTTTACGTTTGCAGAAATATATGCAAAAAAACAACAACATATTACATGGGCAATTAAAGTAATCTGAAAAGTACAAAAAAAAACAAAAAAAAAACTCTATAGCTAAATATTTGGAGATTTGAAAAGAATAGGAATCAGTAATTGTATCGGAATCTGGAATGTAGAACAGAATCTGTAATTGTATTGGAACCGGGAATTTAGAATAGGATCAGTAATTGAATCAGAATCAGAAATTTAGAACAAAACCGGTAATTGTATTGGAATTGCGATTGTAAACCGAAATCGTAAGAAAATCTAGAATTTAGAACAAAATCGGTAGTTGTATTGGAATCGAAAGAATTTAAGACAGAATCGGTAGTTGTATCGGAATCGGAAGAATTTAGAACAAATTGGTAATTGTATTCGGCTAAAAAATTTAAAATAGAATCAGTAATAGTATTGAAATCGAAATTTACAATAGAATCGGTAGTTGTATCCAAATCGGGAGAAGTATTGGAATCGTTCCACCTCTAATTATAGTAGAGTTACAATTTTATGGACGTTATTAACGTAATTAACACGCTATTAATGTTATTAATAGATTATTATAATCGATTACATTTGTTTCGTAGTATCATTGATTAGATGACAAGCAAGAATCCGAGAAGACGAGAGTTCGGAAAGAAGGCGGCACCATGATACGATGTTTATGGCGATATAAAAGCGAATATGAAACTTTCTTTGTCTCGATGTCTGCACAAAAGAGAGTGACCCCGGGTCTCAGTATCTCTTGAATTACATTCTCTGGACACTTGCTACGTCTGCTTTTTAGCCTCATACGAATAAAGCTGCCTTTGGTCTGCCACTCAGACCCGACATTGGTCAGATCTGCTTACAGTTGTTTAGGGAAACAAACACCGCTCGCAATGCCGCATACATTGAAATATGATCGAGACGGAGAAAAACGAGAAATCTTGAAGGCGTTTAATATATATAATGTGGCTCAATAGCCGAACTAAAAAAAAATGGCGCAGAAAAAAAAATTATGTTGGCGTGGAGAAAAAAAAAACAAAAACAAACAACTGGCAACGTTCCAGTTCACGTTTGGGAAAAGGCCTTTAAATAATCTTGTTCAACTTGTCATAACTAAAGGTTTAAATAGAGGCAAGGGAAGTAACTGACATGGCTGACAATAGATTTAGGAGCCAATGCTCTTACTGTCTGTGTGATAAAGAAAAAGAGAATTGTGTGTTGTTATACACAGATATTGTATCTCTGTAACTGGCTATGTCTATTGATAAAAAAAGGCCAAAGGTCGTTTAACCACATTTAACCTTGCATTTAACTTTGACCTTGAAATTTGAATAGAACATTTAAGCTGTATATATTTTTTTATTATTTAGATTTATTAATTGAAGATATTATTCATTTGGAACAAGACCGATAAAGTATACACCAACTTTGTGGATGTTTGTTTTGTAGGTTTTGATTTTGGGACATACACACCCTCACACACAGATAACTGACGTTTATATGATAAACTAGCAGGCTGTCCGGCGTTATCCGGTCGTAAAATACGCATATATATATATATATATATAAATATATATATTATATTTGAATTTATACAGAAACTGAGACATGTTCATGCGAGTATTATGTTTATTTCTCTAAACATTTCGCTTCTTGTAAGCAAAAAAAAAAAAAAAAAAAGTCAATACTCGAGTTGAGACCGAAACCAAACCTACAGTGAGTCAAGTACGATAATCATTAAGCCGGCTTAACACGATCTTTAAAAAGTGTTTTCTGACCTACTCATTTTTGACATAATGAATCTGTCATGTGAACAATTCAGGCATGTGCATTCGTGAAACAATTAGCAAGCAGGTAAAAATCCGGCGACCCCCATGTATCAATGTTTCAGTTCTGAGCCCTTAGCATCTCGTTTCTCCGGATGAAAACACATAAAACGTTTTTCACATGTCATAATATCTTATATACACAATTTCAAGCCTGTAGATCCAAAATCCATAGAGTATATAGATTGAGAAGTGTTCTAACACATATTCTCACTTTTATAGATATACTAGCAGTTCAGACTAGCTTTGCTCTGGCTCTATGTACTGTTCATAACATTATGTGCATATGTATATATAAATGAAATAATTTGACTAATGTTCAGGTAACCTACATCTAAAATTTCAAGTGTTTAGACCTAAAAATGCGGAAGAGTTTGGTAGAGACTGCAAAGGTCAACTCCTTCATCTTTGACCTCTTAGCAGCCAAATTCTCACATAAAAAATGATTAAGAAGCTTGCTGAATGTCTGAATACCCTTTATGAATAAATTTCAAATGTTTAGACCCAAAATTAGCTGAATAGTTTGCTAGAGAAAGCACAGATCATATCTTTTGAACTTTGACCAGTCAAATTTTCGGTCAAAATCCGATTAAAATCTTGCTCTATATCTGAATACATCTATTTATATATCTATAAAAGTGAACATGTCTGTGTGTCCGTCTGTGTGTCTGTCTGTGTGTGTGTGTGTGTGTGTGTACATTTCCCTACGCAATAACTCTGTC
Source organism: Euprymna scolopes (assembly GCF_053919585.1). Lineage (NCBI taxonomy): Eukaryota > Metazoa > Mollusca > Cephalopoda > Sepiida > Sepiolidae > Euprymna > Euprymna scolopes. The sequence continues at coordinate 73,998,200 of NC_136509.1, forward strand.
AATTTTAAGTCTACAGACTCGAAATTTGATATACAGGGTATTGAGATGTGGGAAAATCTTTGTGATTAGTTTTCGGCCAGAAATTTGACTGTTAAGGGGTCAAAGTTCAACGATTTGTCCTTTGAGAACTCTACCAAAATCTTTCGACGATTTTGGGTTTAAACAATTGAAATTTTAGATATAGGTTTCTTGGACATGGATCTAACTTAATACTTTGATTTGAGCCGAAAACAATAAATGTTAAGGGGTCATAATAGGCGCCAAAGTTAAAAAATAAAATTGACCTCTGCGGTCTCTACCAAATTACTCAGACAATTCCTCGTCTAAACATTTAAAATTTTACATAAAGGGTATTCAGAGATAGGGCAAGCTTTTACGTCGGTTTGGGTTGAAAATTTTAGTTACTAATATATAAATGTATGTATGTATGTATATTTGCATGTCTGGCTAACACTTTCGACATAGGCAACGAATTTTACCCAGATCAGTATCGTTTTGAAGTTCGACCCTTCAGACGACAAATATTGAAAAATTGGCTGAAAACATTAATATCTTCACCTTCAACTGGAGACTTTTCTACAGGGGGGGGGGTCGCTTTTTCACCGATATTTTTGAAAGTCATCCTCTCTTTTTGATTGCCTAGCCTTAACTTAAACATAAGTCACTTCCAGTTTGGTGGTGATTATAACAGCAAAGACGTCAAGGTTTTCCCCCGTTCTTTTTCTCCTTCACGGTACGGGTTCGAGCCTGCCTTCCTACTACTACCTCAACAGACACATCCAAACACCCGGGCAACGCCGGGCTAAAATGCTAGTATTATGTAAATTTTTAAATATTTAGACCAAAAATTGGGTGAGTAATTTGGTAGAGATCGCAGAGGTCAAATTTTTAAAAAACTTTTACCCCAATTTTGACCCCTTAAGATTTATTATTTGGGGCTTAAATCAAATTAAAAATATATAAACGGAAATATTGATACCTGTTTAGAGACAATGACAATTTGATATTATTTATTATTAGAGGGGGTCCCGGGCGTTTCCCGGGTGTGGTGAGGTGTGTGTGTGGGAGGAAAATCAAAACAAAATCTAAAATAAAGAATAAGCGAACGTAATAACACTGTTTAAATGTTATAACATTTTTTAATTGAAAAAAAAAAAAAACCAGCACACGTGATGCAAAATAAAGAGTAAGCGAAAGATGTTAAAACTTCTGAAAAAAATTGGAAAAACAAAAACATAACAAAACAGCGAACGTAATGGATAAATAATAACAAAAACGAACGAAAAATGGCATAAATAAGCTTGTTTCAATGTTAAAATTTAAAAAATAGAAATTAAAATTTATCTTATACCTCGACACGATCTTAAGATAGCAACGCTGCTACTCTGACGACTGGTCTATGAGGGAAATTATGTTTTTTTTTAATATTTAAACTAATTCAAGAAAGAACGTTTTTGCGCCTGCATGTTTTGCTAAATTGCAATCGATTTTTTGCTACCCCTCCCTGTAGAAAACGTCGCAGTTGAGGGTGAAGGAATTAATGTTTTTAGCCAGTTTTTCGATATTTGTCGCCCGAAGGGTCGATCTTTAAAATGATACATATCCCGTGAAAATCTGTCGCCTACGTCAAAAGTTTTTGTGAGACATACATACATACATACATACATACATACATTTAAATAGACCAGGAGAGAGTTATACCATAGAAGACTAGCCTGGGTGCCCGGCATTGCCCGGGTCTTTGGAGGTGTGTGTTGAGCCCCCCAAAAAATGGTAATAGGCAAGCAGGCTCGAACCCGTGCCATGAAGAAGGAAAAGAACATGAAAAAAAACATGGCGTCTCTGCCGTTGTGTCCATCGCCAAACCGGAAGTAGCGAAGGTTTAAATTAAGGCTAGTCAATCCAAAAGAGGCGATGACTTTAGAAAATATTGGCAAAAAAAGTGACCCCTCACTGTAGAAAAGTGGCCAATTGAAGCCGAAGGAATTAATGTTTTTGGCCAATTTTTCTATATTTATCACCCAAAGGGTCAAGCTTCAAAACAATACCAATCTTGTGAAAATCCGTCGCCTATGTCAAAAGTTTTAAGCATGCATACATACATACATACATACATACATACATGATGATTGCAACGTCTTGTCAGACGAGTGCCACTCCCTCAGACATTTAAAATCCATGAGCCCAAATGCCTGAGGGAGTATCTATACAAAGATGATGTTACAGAGTCTTAGCTTTGTACGACAGCTAAGTCTCTCTCTCGGTTCAAAATGTTGAGATCCAGCAACAAGCAAGAGCAAGATAGCCAGCAACAAATTAAACTGCAGACCAGCTTAATGCGGGGACTGGTCTCCCGCTTTGTTTTTTAAATCAGAGATTTGCTTCTCCTAGAAAGGTTGCCTTCACCACGGCTTACGGGAGCCCTCTCCACCCCAATACACATATACACACACACAAATATACACATTTAAACAGACATGTGATATATATATATATTATATATTATAGATGACAATTCAGTCTTATTTATTATGGCTACAAAACTGACCCAGCTATCTACGAATGTGGAGAAGAGGACAATGCAACTTTGCCTTTTTTGTTCTCTACTGCCAAACCAGTGCAGCTTGAAAGATATTGCAGAATACAACCATAATTCTAAAGACTGCATGAAAAAAAGTAGCAAACTGTTGCATGACCATATGCTCCAAAGACACGCAAAAAAGAACGAAAAGAAGAAGAATCTTATTTATTGAACTATGGATCCACTTTCTTTAACTAAGAGTTGCTTCTGAAGAAGAAGAAACATTATATAAATACTAGTGATGGGACGATTGCAATATTATTCCCGATTCCGATACAATTTCCGATTCTGATACTTACTGCAACTCTTTATATATCTCTAAATACTTAAATAAAATTTTCACGATTACTGTAAAAGCACATGGTAAATATGCAATTATTCTCTTAACTGTAAAAATACACTTATAAGAGATGATCTATCGATTTTTATGTTTTAATGGTAGTTTAACAGCAATAGATCATCATTATTTCAACATTATTATCGGCAGTAGACGATTTTGTTTTTAATATAATCAAATAAAAATGATAATTAAAAGAATCGTTTTTGGCATTGGAAAATAGTCACAATTTTTCTGATTCCGATACTCACAAAGTTCCGATTTTTCTGAATCCCGGTTCTGATTTCGATTAATCGCCCCAACATTATATAAATACGTCTGTCCAGGAAGTTGGGATACCTGGTTTCCCTGGATATTTGGAACAATCAGAAATCATAGTATGATCTTTCTATCTATCGATTCATCTGTCTTTCTCTGTCTCCATCTCTGTCCCTGCCTCATGCATACGAAAGTAACCTGTCTTAATAATATATTCTGTGATTGTCCTTTACTTTTCAAATAAAACTTTTTATAAAACAACTGATGACTCGATTGTTTAAATAAAACTTTTTATAAAACAACTGGTGACTCGGTAGTTTATGGCCCAGATTGACAACTTGAGAGTGTCAGCTTTATCTGGTTATGTTAAACAAACTTCTTTCATTAGGACTTCCGTTTTTTGCTTAGCAGAAGTCTAACCGGTGTTTGCCAAGGGAAGTCCCTTCTGACTAGGACTTACATACTTCCAGTTTAATTTTAATAGCTTGCTTGTAAAATCTAGTATTTAATTTGAAATGCTTATTTTTTGGAATGCTATATATTTTTAAAAAATATGTTAAAACCAAAATATATCTTTTTAGTCTTTACTTAAAAATGTTTAATTTTCAGAATGGATTCATATGATGAAAATATATTTTTAAAAGTTTACATAAAAGTAGTATTTACTTTTACATGCATTTTTTTTTTCAGAATGGTTTTATATAAATAAAAATATATTTTAAATGTATATATAAAAGTAGTATTTACTTTGAAATGTATTTTTTTCATAATGGTTTTATATAAATAAAAATATATTTTAAATGTATATATAAAAATAGTCTTTACTTTTAAATGTATTTTTTTTCAGAATGGTTTTATATTAATAAAAAGATATTTTAAATGTATATATAAAAGTAGTATTTACTTTGAAATGTATTTTTTTTTTCAGAATGGTTTTGTATGAATAAAAATATTTTTTAAATGTATATATAAAAATAGTCTTTACTTTTAAATGTATTTTTTCAGAATGTTTTTATATAAATAAAAAGATATTTTAAATGTATATATAAAAATAGTCTTTACTTTGAAATGTATTTTTTTTTTCAGAATGGTTTTATATAAATAAAAAGATATTTTAAATGTATATAAAAAAATAGTCTTTACTTTTGAATGTATTTTTTTTTCAGAATGGTTTTATATAAATAAAAAGATATTTTAAATGTATATATAAAAGTAGACTTTACTTTTAAATGTATTTTTTTTTTCAGAATGGTTTTATATAAATAAAAATATATTTTAAATGTATATATAAAAATAGTCTTTACTTTGAAATGTATTTTTTTTCAAAATGATTTTATATAAATAAAAATATATTTTAAATGTATATATAAAAATAGTCTTTACTTTGAAATGTATTTATTTTTCAGAATGGTTTTATATAAATAAAAATATTTTTTAAATGTATATATAAAAATAGTCTTTACTTTGAAATGTATTTTTTTCAGAATGGTTTTATATAAATAAAAATATATTTTAAATGTATATATAAAAATAGGCTTTACTTTGAAATGTATTTTTTTTCAGAATGGTTTTATATAAATAAAAATATATTTTAAATGTATATATAAAAATAGTCTTTACTTTGAAATGTATTTTTTTTTCAGAATGGTCTTATATAAATAAAAATATATTTTAAATGTATATATAAAAATAGTCTTTACTTTGAAATGTATTTATTTTTCAGAATGGTTTTATATAAATAAAAATATTTTTTAAATGTATATATAAAAATAGTCTTTACTTTGAAATGTATTTTTTTCAGAATGGTTTTATATAAATAAAAAAATATTTTAAATGTATATATAAAAATAGTCTTTACTTTGAAATGTATTTTTTTTGAATGGTTTTATATAAATAAAAAAATATTTTAAATGTATATATAAAAATAGTCTTTACTTTGAAATGTATTTTTTTCAGAATGGTCTTATATAAATAAAAATATATTTTAAATGTATATATAAAAATAGTCTTTACTTTGAAATGTATTTATTTTTCAGAATGGTTTTATATAAATAAAAATATATTTTAAATGTATATATAAAAATAGGCTTTACTTTGAAATGTATTTTTTTCAGAATGGTTTTATATAAATAAAAAATATTTTAAATGTATATATAAAAATAGTCTTTACTTTGAAATGTATTTTTTTTGAATGGTTTTATATAAATAAAAATATATTTTAAATGTATATATAAAAATAGTCTTTACTTTGAAATGTATTTTTTTCAGAATGGTTTTATATGAATAAAAATATATTTTAAATGTATATATAAAAATAGTCTTTACTTTGAAATGTATTTTTTTCAGAATGGTTTTATATGAATAAAAATATATTTTAAATGTATATATAAAAATAGTCTTTACTTTGAAATGTATTTTTTTCAGAATGGTTTTATATAAATAAAAATATATTTTAAATGTATATATAAAAATAGTCTTTACTTTGAAATGTATTTTTTCAGAATGGTTTTATATGAATAAAAATATATTTTAAATGTATATATAAAAATAGTCTTTACTTTGAAATGTATTTTTTTCAGAATGGTTTTATATGAATAAAAATATATTTTAAATGTATATATAAAAATAGTCTTTACTTTGAAATGTATTTTTTCAGAATGGTTTTATATGAATAAAAATATATTTTAAATGTATATATAAAAATAGTCTTTACTTTTAAATGTATTTTTTTTTCAGAATGGTTTTATATAAATAAAAATATATTTTAAATGTATATATAAAAATAGTCTTTACTTTTAAATGTATTTTTTTCAGAATGGTTTTATATTAATAAAAATATATTTTAAATGTATATATAAAAATAGTCTTTACTTTTAAATGTATTTTTTTTTCAGAATGGTTTTATATAAATAAAAATATATTTTAAATGTATATATAAAAATAGTCTTTACTTTTAAATGTATTTTTCAGCATAGATTTATATAAAAAATATATATTTATATAAAAAATATATATATTTTAAAAGTTTGAATAAAAACAAAGTCTTTACTTTTATATTTTTTTTCAGAATAGTTTTATATAATAAATAAGCATATCTTAAATGTTAACATAAAAATATTTTTTTATTTTTAGATGTTTTTTTCGAATGGTCTCATATAATAAAAAATATAGTTTAAAAGTTTACATAAAAACATCTTTACTTTTAAACGTTTTAGAATGGTTTTATACAATAAAAATATTTTTAAAAAGTTTACATATAATAATAATCTTTACTTTTAAATGTTTTAGAATGGTTTTATACAATAAAAATATTTGTTAAAAGTTTACATATAATAATAATCTTTACTTTTAAATGTTTTAGAATGCTTTTATACAATAAAAATATTTTTAAAAAGTTTACATATAATAATAATCTTTACTTTTAAATGTTTTATTAAAATCTCTTGTAATAAAACATAAATTATAAATTATCAATTCTCAGCTTAAAAATTGCGAAAATACTAAATATCTACGTGTCAAGCAAAAATGTGTAGGCCTTTTATGTAAGGTGTGTACATTACAATCGTGTAAGATCTATGGTATGTGTTTTTCAAAATTGTCTGATTTATTTCCTGCTTCCTTTGTTCCAGCTCGTTTGACTTGTTGGTCTAGTGGTCTTCATCAACTAACTGTTCTGATACATCATTGTAATACAGCATCCTTTCTTTTTTAGCTTTTTTTTTTTTTTTACCAAGAACTGCAATTTTCTGATTGTCTCTATTATACTTATAGCACAACACAACTAAATTTAGTAAACATCCCCTGTATTTGTGATAACCATATTCCGTTATTATAATCGCCTAATTGTATTGATAACCATATTCCTATTGTAATCAAGTGGTTCCATGCCTTGCTTGGAGAGATTTCAATTTAAAATATAAGTGGAGCATGCATGGTCCCCCGTGAGTGCACAGTGAACAAGGCATAAAAAATTACTAAGTTCAGCATCTTCCCTCCATTAAGCCCCAAAAGTTCCCAGGGCACGTCAAATCCTGAAGAAAATGAACGAACGGTGCAATTTTATACTTTAACATATGAAAATTTGAGTTCTACACCATGCAAAAAAAAAAGAAATGAGTAAGTCCATTATTTGCCCCCCCCCCTCACACACCAAAAGTCTCCAAGGCCTTAACATATTTAAATTTGAGTTCAGCACCATGCAAAACTGCTAAATAGACACACAGAGAAAATTTTTGACAAATATAGTAAAATAGTCCCAAAAATGGAGTGTTTTTATTAACCCTAAAAGAGCCCCTGAGGCACACCCAAGATTTATTGCAAAGTATAGACAAACAAAATTATATAGAAATCAGTTACAACTTTTCAGAAAGTTTTATAAAAATCCAAGGCATCAATTTTTTTTTTAATAAGAACAAAAGTTTCAATTTTAGCCATTTTAATCGGAAAAGCACCCCTACGGGGACAACCAGCGTTTTCTCAGAAAATCCGTTCTGCTACTCTTTTTACTCATATCATATTTAATGTTTGTGCAAAATTTTTTTAAATTCCAAGGCACAGTTATCGAGAAAAGTGCGGACAGACGAACGGACGAGGGTGAATTTACAGGTCCACCTTCCTTTGGGGGACCAAATATAAGTGTAAAAAAGACTTAGGCCCTGTCGGCGGGGCATTAGAATACGCCGACTGCCCCCCTGCAGAGGGTAAAAGTCCCTCAATGGGGGTTCCTGGATATGACCTTAAACTATATCCAGTGGTGAGGTCCCAGCTTGTGGGCTTTGGGGAGTGTGGAGCCACCCTTTAATTACCATTGCTCCCAGGTCCACTCTGACCCGGAGTGGTAGTGCCTGTTAGGGTCCCAACTATGGGTTAAATAGAAACCGACGTGAAAACAACAAATATATTCTATTAAAAATATTTTTCTTCAAAATCTTTGGATTCGGCATTAAATAACCCGAAAAGGGTTGATATGCCGTAAAACAAAAACAACCAAACCAACCAAAAAAAAGACTTTATTAAAATGATGTATCAGAACAGCGAGTTGATGAAGAAAAGGAAAGCCCTTCTAAAAATGTGTATCCCTTCTAAATTTTTATTTATCTTTTTCTTAAATGTTCACTTTTAATTAATTTTTTTTTAAATATGTCTATATATCTACCAGACTCAATAATTCACTTGGTAAGTGACCAGTTGAAATAGGTCCTAAAATAAACGATATAATTTTCTGTTGTGTTAAAAGTCTAAATCACAGAGATATTTAAGAAAGTTGCGGCCACTACCGGGCATCATTTAAACTCGATTTATTGGTGCATTGCATGACTTTTGATTCTTCCAATAACACTGGGGAGGAAAGAATCAAAATAACAAGGGAGGAAATGTCACTGATGCATAATTTAGCAGCAACGTTCAAAGATTACCTGCCCCTTCTGCTCTTTCGTCATCTCCGGTGCGACCCATAAAACAATGTCCATGCTTGGTTTGTGAAATACACCTTGGAGACCACAACCCTTTAGATGCCACACCAGTTATAATCAGATAAACACGGACAGATGTTGGAGTCGAGCTGCTTGGCACAGGTTTTACTGTGCTAGCGGTTCGGATATAAAATAGCTATAAAGTGCTGGAAATTAAGGCAGTTTACAAACCATAAAATGAAAGTATTAGCAAGGAAGAACTTCACATCGGTTGCCGTCGCATCAAATAAACACTGAGCTAACAATATAAAACGCGCCATTTCGATAGATCATTCCGTGTGAATAGAGAGTGTTAAATAAAGAGGATGGCCAGGATGACATTGATAAATATCCTCGTCATAAAATGGCCGAAGGTAACGTCAGTGGAGATGGAATTAAATGTTTGGTGCCATGAAAGAGAAATCAAGGGCAAAAACGAAAATCAGTTTATTTTAAAGCTGTCTTTTCTTTATATATATTTTTTTTGTTTGAACGATTTTGTTTTAAGAAAATCAAAAAGGTATTAAAAAAAAATATACGTTCGCGTTTCTTTCAGGCAATTTTTTGCTAAAAATAAATAAGCTATGTTAAAATTTTTTTTAATGGTATTTTAATGACCTTTTCTTCACTCCTTCTTTTCTTTATCGTTATTTATTTATTTATCTTTTAAATATTTAAGTTAAATTCTCATCAAATACTAGGTCAGTATTTGTTACATATCTATCTATTTGGAGAAGACTCCTTCAGTCTTTGACAGACTATAGATACCCACTGTAGGGGTGTCTGCGCGTGAAATTTGTGTGGCAAGAGTTGCGCAATATCCAACTGCACCTCTCCTAGGTCAACATTGTTAAATATCAGTGGCAACTGAAACACAGGACGACGGGAAACAAATGCCGAGATAAGCAGAGAGCACATACAGCGCCTAGAATTCCTAAATGGTAACCCGTCTGGTACTAACCAGGCTCAGTGTTGCTTAACCTCATGATCTGACGAGAACCGGTGCCATATCTATGTTCTACTATTATATAAAAGGAACTTTGTTTGTGTGTCTGTGAGTTCGTTCCCTGTGGACCCGAAAACGGCTGGGTCGATTTTATGAAATTTCATACCAAGGTATTATATGTGCCTGGCAGTGTTCTTAGATAGGTTTTGTGTCGGAATGTTTTTGATAAGTATCGATAATCGATAGCAGAAATAATCCGATGAAAGAAGGAGCAGGCGATTTTGACCAAAGTTAACATCTTTCACAGCCTAACATCACAAGTACTTTTGAAATGTTTTATTACCACACAAGCCAAAAGGTCCGCCATATAAAATCAACAGTAGGTTCTGGGGAAGCATTACTTTTGGGACGGCCCTCGTATTTATCCATCTCTCTTGTGATATAATAATAGATATTTTCTTTCATTTTCTTTCGTCTTTGTCTTTTCTATCCCTCTCTCTCTCTCTCTCTTTCTCTCACTCTCTCTTTTTTTCTCTCTCTCTTTCTCTCTCTCTCTCTCTCTCTCTTCCCTTCTTTATTTTCCTTTTTCTTTCAAATTTGGAAATTCCAAATATTAATGAAAACCCTTTGTAATCTATATACATAAAACAGTGGAAGTATGTATGTGTGTGTATACGTGTGAAAATATTTAACCCATAAACCCTTAAACTGCTGGTCACATGACACTGAAATTAACAGGAAATAGTAATCATTCCCGAGAATAATTTATATTGAGTAAACTCTTTGTTTGGATGGATGGATAACATGAACAGACATATGTCGGCAAGTTTAAATGAAAAATGTCGATTTCAACTTGCCGACATATTTCTATTAATTTTTCGCATGCGCAAATTCATTCATAGATTGACGTCCTTTAATTTTAAATCTTTCTTATGTATCTATCGATAGCTCAAACTGTAGGGAACGTGGCTAGAGTACTAAATGTTTCATTTGCGATTCTAACTGATGGTACCCAAGTCAACATTTTAAATCAGTGTTATATATAATATTCAATAGAGAATGCGAAATCTGCATGAATTAAAATATATATTTAGGCGTATTTTACGAATAGAAAAGGGCTGGAGCCCCCTCATCGGTAGTTTTAAAATATTTATTAAACTCTCATACGTCTGCCTGACTACAACCTGGATGTCTTCAAGTCCAATGTAAACAAATTCCTGATGAACCGCCCCCTTAAGTAGACACTTTATTAAATCTCCACACTAACGTACTGTACTTACAATAACCCTTACCCCTGAGTGGCTTCCGGGCCTGGATGAGTGGTGACCACCTTGTAAAAAAAAAAAGAAAAAAGATTCTTGAAAGACACAAATCGGTATTTAGTGGAAACGAAATATATTGTCTGACTCTCAAGTATACATGACTCGTGCATAATGCCGAGAGACATATTCTCTTGGTCTTTATAGTAAATGGAAGAGTTCATTATTATCCATAAGGTGGGCACTAGTGATGGGACGATTCCAATATTTTTTTCCGATTCCGACACAATTACTGATTCTGTGCTAAATTTCTGATTCCGATACAATTAACGATTCCGATTCTGAATCTTTATAAATTTCAAAATATTTAAATATAGAGTTGTGATTTCTCCCCAATTACCATAAAAAGCACATGCTAAGTGTGGAAATATTTTCCTAAACGAAACAAAATAATACATTTGTGGGAATCATCGATTGATCTTAGTTTTACTAATAGTTAAAAATCAATAAATATTTATTATTTTATAATTATTACCGGCAAAGGAAGATTTTGCTTTGAACGTATTCAAATTAAAAAGAAAAAAAGTAAATTAAAAGAATCGTTTCGGCATCAGAAAATATGCACAAATTTTTCCGATTCTGATACCGATTCTGATACCGATTCTGATACCGATTCCAATACCTCCAAATGCTCCGATTTTGACGATTCCCGATTCCGATTCTGGCTAGTCATCCCAATACTAGTAAACACCTCAACACTTTTTAATTTTATATCAATATTTATTTATTTTTTTATAGATCTTCAGCCAATTAATCTCAAATATTAATCTATTTGATTTATGTATGTTAAGGAATTTTTAAAAAATCCATTTACTTTGTAATTGTTTTAATTTTTTCAGTATTATTACCTTGAAGCTTAGAAGTATCTTTAATCAATAAAATTACTAATACGTTAGCGCCATAAAAAATAGCGCCATATTTATTTCCTTCAAGTTTTTTGATTGAATCAGGCCATGGCCTGCTAAATATAAATGAACAATATTAGAATTTTTTTAATGGTACTTAAATGACATTTTCTCCTTGATTTTTTATTATTATTTATTTTTCGAAATATTTCAGCCCAAATTTCATCTAAAATAATTCAGGGTTTTTCATTCATTTTCCTCAGTAATCTTCGAATATGTGATGCTGTCGAATAGATTTTAATACAATATGTGATCTAGCAAGTTATTAGGGTTAGGGGTTAGGGTTCCCATTTACAATGCTTCCCCACGGGACAGAGTTAGACACCAGGGTCGCTTTTTAATGTGGAGAAAAGGAACAAAAATAAAAATTGTCTCAGTCCTGAAGGATTTTTCCTCCACTAACAGAGAAACAAGAAATTGAAGTGCAGCATCTGAAGAACAGATGGTATTTATTTGCTCCCCCACCGAGCAAATTAGGCACAAGGCCGATTTTTAATGTGAGGAGTGAAGGGAGGGGGAAGGGAAAAAGGGGACCAGCTCCCGAGAGGTGGGAAATGGGAGCTGGTTAAAGGTCAGGCATGTGGGGTTGCCCCCACATCTGGTCTTTGCTAGTCATTGCTAGTCATAGCTTGCAGCATCTGCCGGAACAGATGGTATTTATTTGCTCCCCCACCGAGCAAATTAGGCACAAGGCCGATTTTTAATGTGAGGAGTGAAGGGAGGGGGAAGGGAAAAAGGGGACCAGCTCCCGAGAGGTGGGAAATGGGAGCTGGTTAAAGGTCAGGCATGTGAGGTTGCCCCCACATCTGGTCTTTGCTAGTCATAGCTTGCAGCATCTGCCGGAACAGATGGTATTTATTTGCTCCCCCACTGAGCAAATTAGGCACAAGGCCGTTTTTAATGTGAGGTAAAAACCAGCTCCCCTAAAAGTAGGCAAAAAGGGGGCACTCTGGTTACCAAAAATAATAATTGTCCCAGTATAGAGAGTTTCCCCTCCATTGACTGGTACAAATTATCTTAAGTGCAGCATCTGCCGGAACAGATGGTATTTATTTGCTCCCCCACTGAGCAAATTAGGCACAAGGCCTTTTTTAATGTGAGGTAAAAACCAGCTCCCCTAAAAGGGGTCACTCTGGTTACCAAAAATAATAATTGTCCCAGTATAGAGGGTTTCCCCTCCATTGACTGGTACAAATTATCTTAAGTGCAGCATCTGCCGGAACAGATACTACACTTTGATCTTGTCCCAAATGATGAATCACATATTGGAATGTAAATAACTTAGTAGACACACATTGGATTGGAAGCCATTTATTAAAAAAACACCTTTTTATGAAAATCGCCCCGGACAAGATATGAAGCTGCCTGATGTAAGGAGCTAAAAAACTAAAATATATTACTTCAATGGAACGCATACGTCTAATCTGTTGCCAAGATTGCTGAAAAAATGATTGGATCATTTTTTCACTCCAGTAGGTATCTCACTGCCGATGCAATCCTCTATTCGTATAAGAGCCAAGTACATCCTAAAATGGAGTACTGTTGCCCTATCTGGGCAGGGGTTGCTCTGCATGTCCTATCCTGCCTTGATCACATTCAAAATCAGATTTGAAACCTAGTAGGTTATACCCTTTTTTCTTCCCACAGAAGATATATCGCAAGCCTGTATATGCTTTATGATAATTTTCATGGCATGTGAGCTCCAGTCTATGATCTCCCCTTGCCAAACTTTCACAAACACTCGACTAGCTATAACTACTATCAATAAATTCCCCCTCTCTCTAACTTTGCCTAAATCTAAATGCAGATTCCATGAACAAAGTTTATTTCCTAGAACTGCCCGAATGTGGAACACTATTCTACTGGCCTGCTTCCTGGCCGATTACAATATGATAGTCTTCAAGTCAAATGTAAACAAATTCTTGTTGAGCCATCCTCTTAACTAGTCAAAATTCTACCCAGTCTACACCATTAACAATTACAATACTACCACCTTACATTCATTAACCCTTATCCTCGAGTGGTCTTCAGGCCTTGATAAGTGGTGCATCCTTTGTAAAAAAATGTCCAAATCTTTCTTTACCTGTGGCAATTTCCAGAAAAAAGGCGCTCTTTGAATATGTAATGAATGGTTTTTAATCCAATATGTGATCTATTGAGTCGTCAGAGCAAGAATTTTTTTTTTTACATAGGCATCACCACTTATAAAGGCCCAGAGACCACTCGAGAATAAGGGTTAAAGAGTATACAGTAGTCAATTGGACAATATAGAAATCGTTAGTAATGGAAATTCAGTATATATTAAAAGAACAGGATCCTTGTATGATTAGTGCACTTCATATCTCTACTAATTCAAGGTTCAAATCTAGCCAACGATAAGTGATAGATAGATTCTGACCCAGAAAACAGCACTTCTTACTCTTATAAGTGGAATGGCTCATCAAGAACTTGTTTATGTTGGACTTGAAGACAACCATATTGTAGTCAGCTGGAAAGTAGGAAAACAGAAGACAGTTTCACAGGTGTGCAGTTCTAAGAAAGAAGCTTTGATCATGGAATCTACGTTAAGATTTAGGCACAGATAAAGAGTATGGGGAATAATTGATAGTGTTTACAGCTAGATGAGTGTTTCTTGTGAAAATTTGGCGAGGGGGGACCATAGCTTGCAGCGCAGTCGAGCACTTGCCATGAAAATGACGATAAAGCAAAGACAAACTAGCAACATCTCTTCCATGAGAAAGAGGTTGCAGTGAAGAGAAAAGGACATCTCCTACGAGGCTACCAGGTCTATTTTTAACTCTATCAAGGCAGGATGTCTTTTCTAGAAGCTCCTGCCCAGATGTGGCAACAGTACTCCATCCTTGGACGTACCTGGCTCTTATATAGATAGAGAATTGCATCAGCAGTGAGATATCTACTGGATCGATAGAAGAATCCCACCATTTTTCCAGTGGCCTTGGCAACAGATTTGATTTATGTGTTTCATTTCAGATCAGGAGTGAAGGTTAAGCTTAGAAGCTTGTCAAAATATGAGGCCTTCCCAGGACGAGAGCCATTTATTTCAAATAGGATTAAATAGTAAGGATTAACGTTAGGGTTAGTGAGTTCCTTTTTATTCCATAGAAATCGCTTTAAACAAGGTATGAAGCCACTTGATGTAAGGAACTACAAGAAATGCACAGGGTGTTCCAAATCGACCCACCTGTTTTGATGAAATCGATCATTTTTCTAAACTATTCTTCCTGAAATCTATTCAGCTTGTCAAAAACGTTCTATGTATAAAATTGCATTGCTAAATATGTAAAGGTGTTTCCAAAATTAAGTTCTTGCCTTTTTTTTTCCAAACTCTTGAAGGATGAAAAGGTTTCATTGTAATTGAATGTATTGGAGGGGTACAAAATAACAAAATAGTGGACAAATTTCCAAAGAAATTTCCAAAACCTGACTCTGAAAACCAAGGGTTCCATTATTTTGTAAAAAAAAATTAAAAGAACAGGATCCCTGCATGATTAGCCAACGATAAGTGATAGATAGATTCCGACCCAGAAAACAGCACTTCTTACTCTTTTGTCAGAAACGTCGCTCATGGAATGTGAAGACTAACCGATAAAACAAAGGACGTGAGAGTTCCGAGGCTTCCAAAAGTAAACCTAATGTCCACTTACTACTCTCCTAACTCTCTTCCTTTTTTTTCGCGTAAAAGTTTTTTATTTTAATTCTCTTTATACATATTTCCATTTTTTCGAATCTAATCTTCGAGTTCAGAAGGATCTTTAATTATTAGCGTGCCTATGGCATAAAAATGATGTCATGTAGTATTTGTTATATATATTAATAAATATTTATGAAAATATTTTTCGAATTTCAAAATATTCATGAAAGTCTCTTATGTATCATAATAAATACTCCTTTCCCCTTCTCTTTCCTTCTCTCTTCTCGTCACTATATATTCCTCATCTCTCTTTTCTCCTTCTCTATATTCCCCTTCCCTCTATTCCTTTCTCTATATTCCCCTTCCCTCTATTCCTTTCTCTATATTCCCCTTCCCTCTATTCCTTTCTCTATATTCCCCTTCCCTCTATTCCTTTCTCTATATTCCCCTTCCCTCTATTCCTTTATCTATATTCCTCTGGCACTTTATTTCACTTTTTCCTTCTTCTTCTTTACTCTCTCGTCTATTTTGAAATTCCAAATATTTATGGAAACTTTTTGGAATTTCATAACCTTTGAGAAATACTTGCGTGATTTTTTATTGGTAGTTAAATTGCATTTTCTTCCTTTTTCATTTTTTCATTTTGTCATTATTATTGTTGTTGTTGTTGTTGTTGTTGTTGTTATTATTATTATTATTATTATTATTGTTATTATTATTATTATTATTATTATTATTATTGTTGTTATTATTATTATTTTCATTATTATTATTATTATTATTATTATTTTCATTATTATTATTATTGTTGTTATTATTATTATTATTATTATTATTATTTTCATTATTATTATTATTATTGTTATTATTATTGTTATTATTATTATTGTTATTATTATTATTACTATTATTATTTTCATTATTATTATTATTATAATTATTGTTATTATTATTATTATTATTATTGTTGTTATTATCATTATATTCATTATTATCATTGTTGTTATTATTATTATTGTTGTTATTATTATTATTTTTATTATTATTATTTTTATTATCATTATTATTATTGTTGTTGTTATTATTATTGTTATTATTATTATTGTTATTATTATTTTCATTATTATTATTATTTTTATTTTTATTATTATTATTATTATTATTATTATTATTATTATTTTAAATATTTCAGTGCTTTCTTTTCATGTTTATGCTTGTTTGCGTTAAAGGATTTAAAAAATATATCACATACCGTATATTTTGGCGTATAAGGAGACCGTCACATAAGACGAGGTACAAAATTGGAGCAAATTTTAATAAATTTGTCACATATCGGTTGTATAAGACGACTGCTAAATCATGAAACCATGTTTGTTTAGCCTAGGTTAGAGATTGCAACACCTTATAAAATATTGGTTTTTAAAGATGATTCTTTTTAACTTTAAGGGTCGTTTTATACGCCAAAAGATACGATATAATATATATTCGTTGCAAATTTTTCAATCTTGGCTTGAGACCTATACGTATTTATAATCATTAAATTTAGTGTTATGTTCGCGCCATAAGAAATGACGCCATACTTGTCTTTTTTTTTAAAGTTTTATAATTGAAGTAATAAAAAAATAATCTCATTGAATTCATTAGTTATGAATACTTTTAGTACATTCCAAAATTCAATATCTAATGTGATGAAATCGATCATTTTTCTAAAGCTATTTCAAGGAAATAGCTTTACCTTGTAAATAAAATGTTATTGCTTTATGTGTAAAGGACACCCTAATATTAAATTTATTCCACTTTCTTCCAAACCTTTAAATTATGGATACAGAAGAAAATGTTTTTTTGTCGTAAGTGCGTGTATTTTGAGGAACAAAAAATAACGAAGTGCGATACAAGTTACAAAAGCCATTTCATAAACCCCGTCGCTGAAGACCAAGGGATCCCTTTACCAGTAAATGAATTAAAATAAAAGGATCCTTGCATGATGAACGTATTCTGTATCTCTACTACTTCAAGGTAAAACTCTAGCCAACAATGTGTTAGATGAATAGCAATTTTTACTCCTTTGTCAGTAACATCGCTCATTGAATATGAGATATAAACTTTTATTAATTTCAGAAAAGAAATTTCAATTACGTTTTATTTTCTTCTTTCAATAAGTTATTTGGATCTTAACATGTCCCCAAAACAGGTTTGTCTGATTATTCAATGTATTAAAATATTTAATGATGCTTCTAACAGTTTTATTATCAATTTTTATACTTTTAAAGCAGACACGTGCTAAAAGAATCTCACACATAGAAGAGTTCAAGGATACCTCGTGCATTTTACAATAGCAGCACGCCTTTGACATAACAGCACACGGAAGCAGATTTTACTTGCAAGGAAAAACAAAAGCAAAAAAAGTCAAAAGAACTCTTTCATTGTCTGATGATGGATCTGATACGGTCCGAAATTAATAAGAAATATTTCAACTTTTAGAAAAGTAAAAAGTAAAAGAAAGGAAAACAAAAGCAGTTTAAATGACATTTTTCTTCTTTTAATAAAATATTTGCATCTTAACGTTCCAAAAACAGTTTTGTCTGTTTATTCAAAGTTTTTCCAAATTTTAATAATGCTTTCAAGAGAATCAATACCAAGAGAATCAATTTTTTATATGTATTCATGAATAGTTGAAAATTGTCAAATGTTTTCGGAAATATTTGAAATTTCCAAATCCTTATTGATTATAACGAATCAAATGTTGTTCATTCAATTCATTATTTTCCATCTCCCTTATAATATGCTTCATCATTCAACTGACAAGCCATCTCCTTCACCCTTATCCGCAAATGGCTTTTACCTTTGATAAGTGATAACTCATTCTTAAAAGTAACAGAAAGGGAACAATAACAATAAACTAATTAGCAGCCTCTCACTTTTTCTTCCATTTAATATCTGTATCACTTCTTTCATCTTTTGCTTGTTTTGGTCAACATTCATGTTCTTACTAGTGCTACTAGATCAGACTGTCTGAAGATATCGGCTTCCTGACCTAAAATGCACCAGACAATGATGCTATTGTTATTTTTCGTTTCTCTTTGCAAAACGCAATCATGTTCTGCCAAGCCGAAAATAGAAATAACTATTTTCCGCTAAAAAACAACCAAACTAAACAACATGGATAAATATTTGAAAATGTAAATAATTTTTAGCGTAAAAACTTTTACCAAAATTATTGGATTCAACATTAAATAATTCGAAAACGGTTGATATGCTATAAAGCAAAACAACCAAACCAAACACAATGAATAAATATTTGAAATCATAAAGAACTTGAAGCATAAAAACTTTTACGTTTCTTTTTTATTTTTCTTCCTTTGAAGATTGTAATGCTGGGTATGAGGCAGCCAAACCAGCTGCCAACATTGCCCCGCTTTTTTATTGAAACCAACCGAGAGCTCTTTTTAGTATCCTCGCTGTTCCCTTAAGTGCAATTGTCTGAATCTCTTTTGCACTTGGTTCACCAGGAATATTAGTTAGGTAGGACTTCAGGTGCTTCTTCATAAGTCCTGTGGCACCTATGATAACTGGTATGATCGATATCCCCTTAAGATTCCAGTTTCTTTTCATATCATACATGAGACCTTGATATTTGGTCTGTTTCTCTCTTTCAGCTCTGTTCAGACCGCCATCATTAGAAACACTCACTTCAATCAAGGTTGCAACTTTCTCTGACTTATTCCGTATAACTATGTCAGGTTTCACAGCAGCATTTTCAAACTAGGTGGCTGTGACCACATTAAGAACTAAATAATCCGAAAAGGGTTGATATGCTGTAAAACAAAACGACCAAATAAACAAACCAATTGCTTGTTCTGTTCTTCATTCATGTTCTTGTTCTCTCATACTGTTTTATCTTGTTTTTGGGCATCCAACTATTTTGAAAGTTCGACAAGATATATTTATATGTTAAATCTCTATTTAAATCATAATCTTTAAAATCAAATCTCCACAAAAGAACTATCAACAAAAAAGCATACAAAAAAAAAGATGGTAAAAAAAAGAAGCCCATCCAATTCCAATTAATCTTAACTAGTGAACAGAAAATTAATTTGCAATAATTCTTCTTTCATTGGAAAATGATAAACACATTTCGTTGGGAGAAACGGCATAAAAGAGCCATGAAAATCAGCCAACTTTCGGCCTGTCTGAATAAAGCGGGCATAAAAGACAATTCCTGATATTGTTCAGAGACAAATAAATAGCGGATAAAGAAGGAGTCGCACGAAGACAGCAAATTCTTC